>NC_069502.1:145912754-146140254 GCF_027579735.1 Bombina bombina | reverse complement strand
TGATATTTTCAAATCAGCCAATAGGATAGGAGCTACTGAAATCCTATTGGCTGTTCAAATCATTTGTCATTGAGTGTGGAATGGATCGTTTCATTACAGGCTAAAATGCTTGCTATACCGCTGCAACTTGTAATACGGGAGACCTGCCATTCCACACGCAATGGACAATTTTTTAGTGGTATAGCCTTACCGCACCATACCGCAAAACTTGTAATTTAGGTAAAAGTGAGGTAGTCTATTTAATCAATATATTGTGTATTGCCTTTTGCTCAGCTAATTAAAACTGACTATGTGAATTTTGAAGGCATAGTCTTCCAGACCATTATGAACTTCACTTTAATTTAAGAACACTGTTGGAGGTAAAACTCTAACAAAGGTAATATGCTAGAAGTAAGTAACTTGACTATATTTGAATACCTAAGGCTTTGGTCCTTGCCTGCATGGACAGAAATTGTGAGCATTATATTGTAGTGTATGTGTGTCTCCTTAACATCTGGAACTTTCCATAGCAAGACCATAAAGTACTTACAAGACTTCTTATAGTCTCGCCAGCCCAAGAAGCTAACAATAATTTCAAAGTTTCAAGCAGGGATAGGCACAGACAAAGGCTGTGGCTGACATTTTCCAAAGTACAGACCTTAGTGAAGGACACCAAGGTACATTTGAAATGGAAAAACATTATTTTATAGTGCTTGGTGTTATTATACTGATGCAAATACCACTGATCTTATAACCAGCCCTCCTCTGGCAATACCCATGAGCCAGTGTAACTACTGTGTCATTATATAGTGCTGGGTGTTATTATACTGATGCAGATACCACTGATCTTATAACCATCCCTCCTCTGGCAATACCCATGAGTCAGTGTCACTACTGTGTCTTTGTATGGTGCTTGGTATTATTATACTGATGCAGATACCACTGATTCTATAACTAGCCCTCCTCTGGCAATACCCATGAGCCAGTGTCACTACTGTGTCATTATATAGTGCTGGGTGTTATTATACTGATGCAGATACCACTGATCCTATAACCAGCCCTCCTCTGGCTATACCCATGAGTCAGTGTCACTACTGTGTCTTTGTATAGTGCTTGGTATTATTATACTGATGCAGATACCACTGATCCTATAACAGCCCTCCTCTGGCTATACCCATGTGTCAGTGTCACTACTGTGTCTTTGTATAGTGCTTGGTGTTATTATACTGATGCAGATACCACTGATCCTATAACCAGCCCTCCTCTGGCTATACCCATGAGCCAGTGTCACTACTGTGTCATTATATAGTGCTGGGTGTTATTATACTGATGCAGATACCACTGATCATATAACCAGCCCTCCTCTGGCTATACCCATGAGCCAGTGTCACTACTGTGTCATTATATAGTGCTGGGTGTTATACTGATGCAGATACCACAGATTCTATAACCAGTCCTTCTCTGGCTATACCCATGTGCCAGTGTCACTACTGTGTCATTATATAGCACTGGGTGTTATTATACTGATGTAGATACCACTGATTCTTTATCACCCAATATCGCTAGCAGTCTCTTGACAAGCCACTAACTTTATTCACACTACATTTTTTTTTTTATTCCTATTATTTATTCAGAAAGAAAAGATATACTAAGGTTGTGGTGGACACTGCAAGTGCTAGTCACGGACACCAATGTCCGTGTATGGACACCTTGCCTATCCCTGGTTTCAAGTCCACATTTTTTCTGTTCTATTGACTACAAAAACTGGCCTCAATTGTGTCTACTTTTATAACGTGAAGTGTAAGACAGTTAATATCTGTAGATTAATATGTAGAGATTGACGTGAAGTGTTGGATTAGACATGTGGCCATTCATATTATATATGTAATGTATATATTCTTACTGTAGGGTTATTTGCTTCTCAGCGTCATTAAATTATGTTCCACTAATCTCACTAGCTGTATATAACGTTATGGTTTACATATTATCGACTTGCATACTGTGTAACATGGTCATTTTCCCCACTACTTCTGTCTGTTTTTATATAATACACATTATGGTTGGCTGAGTGGCAAGTGCATTTCATAATTTATTTGTCATTTTTACATTTTTCAATAAAGGCTATTAAATAAACCCACATAGCTGTTTAATGTAGGTTAGTCTGTTTTACAACATAGAAATTTGTTTCCAACAAAATTTATATCAGCTGGAACATTTGTGTGGTCTGTTCTATCAATCCCTTGGACTGTTCTGAACATAGGCTATCGCTTTTTCAAACACCTTAGCTCCTGGCGAAGCATTCATGAAGTAGTACAGTATATCACTGCTTTTCACTGCTTGTTAAGTGACAGTTCATTTATCTTTTTTCGTGACCTGTTCTTTTGAAGAGATAGTAATTGTATACATTACTCTAGGACCTTCCTGGTGTACAAATTATCTTGTTTGACTGACATATAATAATATGCATTGGTTTTTCGTTACTAGCGTGAACCCCCCCCCCATATATTCTCTTTCCTTCCTTTTGAAATAAAGTTTTTTTAATTTGATGCTGTCAAGAGTTGTTGTTTTTCAAAATGAGGAAACAGCAATATATCATGTGTTTATATTTTATTTTAGTATGGTATTTTTATTTGGTATTTTTTATTTCATTCATTTAAACTGATGGTAAGCTCACTTAAGTTAATTTACATAGTATGAAAGCACTTTTAAATATATATACATATTGATGCTAGTATTTCTGTTACACACACACTATATCTATTGTTATACCCATTTTTATGCGGCTCTATTCCCTGCTTCTATACTGCCTCCATATCTGAAATTCTTATGCTTCAGTTTGACAGGCAGCTGTTGCATACAATAGGAGCTGCACCATACGCCCTATGTTACCTACTGCCAGCATGCTCCCGTAACTTGAAGCCGCATCTGCTTAAAGTAGAACTGCACAAGTGCTATTCGCTAAGCTCTTTGCGCTGCTTACTCACTGAAAAAAAAAAGACACATGTGACGATGTCCCTACAGCAAACAGTGAATCTCTACAGTGAAGCAGATTCACTAGTTAAGCAGCGCAAAGAGCGTAGCAAACTGCACTTGTGCAGTTCTACTTCAAGCAGATGTGGCTTCAAGTTACCAGCAGGGGCGCCATCAGGGGGTGACAGGGGTGACTCATTTACATTTTGGCAGCCACCAGTGGGTACTACAGCAGAGTGCTAATTGAGCATGGGAAATGTTATTACAAGAAGTAAACTATTAGCATTGGAGAGGATTTCTGAGTGTGCACTAAACCACTGTGCACAGTGTGAGACAGACTTGGCACTTTGTTTGTAGAGTGTGTGCCTGAGTCAGACGGCTGATCACTTTCATTTGCAGAGGAGGTAGGAATTACTTAGCAAATGTTTTTTTATTTCTTTGTGCAATTTAAGATTGTAACTTCAGTGTGGTAGTAGTTGTATGGTGGGGCCAGGGGTCCAAAAAACACATTTTTTTAGCAGCAGTGTATTTATGATTATTTGACAATGCTGTAGAAATTCTATATTTAAAACCATGCAGAAATGTTTCCTCCTCAATACACAAATTATATATATTATATTCCAGTTTACTGCCCCTTTATGCAAGGACTTTATAGATACAAGGAGGCATTTTATCTAAGATTTTTACATCTGCATAACATGTTATACTCTCAGACTAAGATTGCTCAGTGTTGGAAATGAGACAGGTTAACTTAAAACTGTTCAGTTTACTCTACAGCTGACTTAATTTTTAAATGCATACCAACAAGCTTAAATCCTGCATTTAACCAGATCTAATGGTATGAGTACCACAGCTTATGGTTCCACCAAGACCATATAGAGTACAGCATTTTCAAAATCCACAAGTACAGCTGACAGATGGGAACATTTGTACACTATATTTGAAGTGGTGTTCTTGGTTGGGGAAAATGGGGAAAATATCAAACAAACATATGTCAACCTTTTAAAAGTACTTTTCGCATCTAGCCATCTACCCAGATCATTAATGTACAATTTTGAATTCACAGAATTATTTTTGTTTGCACATTTACAAATATGATTCTTTAAAAAGTGATCTCTTAATTCTGCATTTTTTTTTATCATGCATGTCACACACTGTTGATTTAGGGGATGCAAGGTGCATAAATGTTTCCTCCTGTGAGTGTTTCTTTGGGTGTCTGTGTTTATGTCTTTGTGCTTTGGTTTGTGTCTCTATGAGTGTGTATGTATTTTTTTTCTGTTGGTATCTCTGTGAGGGTGGGTGTGTATGTATTAGTGCATTTTCTGTGGATGTCTGTGAGGGTGTGTGCATATGTCTTTGAGTTTTTTCTATGGGTGTCTCTGTGAGGGTGGGCATGTGTTTGTCTTTGTGTATTTTCTCTGGATGCCTCTGTGAGGGTGGGTGTGTATGTCTGTGTTTTCTGTGGATGTCTCTGTGAGGGTGTGTGTGTGTATGTATGTCTGTGTTTTCTGTGGATGTCTCTGTGAGGGTGTGTATTTTCTGTGGGTGTCTCTGTGAGGGTGTGTATATGTCTTTGTGTGTTTTCTGTGGATGTCTCAGTGAGGGTGTGTATGTATGTCTTGCTGTGTTTTCTGTGGGTGTCTCTGTGTGTGTGTGTATGTCTTTGTGTGTTTTCTGAGGCTGTCTCTGTTGGTGTTTCCTTGGGTGTATGTGCATGTTTGAGTTTGTGTGTGTGTGTCCCCATTGTCTGTTCCTTTTTAGGTCATTTTGACCTTACTACTGATTATTCACATCTTTCTACAGACTTTGAGACTAATGAGACATTTCCGGAAGTCACCAATCTACCATTTAACCTTTAAATTATTGTTTAGGAAGTTCAGGGCCCTTCCTTTCAGCCACTGCATGCTGTTGTCATCATTTAATTGGCATCTTCCTTTACAAAAAGATAATCAGAACTCAAATTTTGTTTTCTAAATCTCCTTTTTTTTTTTTTACAAACTGTAGTTTACCTCATTACTTGTCAGGTCAATGTAAACAAGTACTAAGTGTCTGTTTGGGTGTCTGTGTCTGAGTTTCTTTGCGTGTTTGCTAGAGTGCCTATATGTGAATCCTTATGTGTGAGTGTGTGTGTGTTTCAGTGTATGTTACTACCTTTACCACATTTCCAAGTTTAAATAGACACTTAAGAATAAAGTGCATATACGTTTTAGTCACTTGGTCAAAAATTGCACATGTCAAAGGAGGGTGGGCCCTGATCAATGGTTAAATCAGGGGCCCCAAAAAAGGTCCACTCAACCTCGCTAAATGCTGACAGCATACGCTGTCTGCATTTAACATTGCTCTAGTATTTCTGGTGAAATGCTTGTGCAATGCCACCCCCTGCTCGTTCGCAAGGGCCATCAATCATCCCGATCGGATTGGGATTATTTCAGTCCGCCACCTTAAAGGTGACGGACAAGTTAAGGAGCAGCGGTCTTACAACCACTGCTTTTTGACTTCCATTTCTGGTAGACGAGAAACGACGGGGCATCAATACAGCATCCACTGTTTAATAAATCGAATCCTTAATGTATTTATTGTCCATTTAAAGTAAGTAGTCCCTAAAATACACATCACTTACTTAGAGAATAGTTTAGTGGAGACATTGAGGGATGAAACACCAATGTATGGCTATGCTGATGGCATTTTCATTATTAGTATATTGGTGGATGACTTGATCAACTCAACTTGATAAGGCCCAAATATTTTTTGTAAAGTTCCATAAAGTCCACTTATAATGAAAAAGCTAATGGTCACATGTCAAAGGACAAGGGTCCATTCTTCCTAAGGAAACAAATGATGCATGCCCGCAAATCTGTGTGACATACCTGATGTATTAACTGGCATGGTGGTAACATAATATCTGTTATGAATAGATTTTAGTGAAAAAACATACTAGATAAAAGAGTATTAAAACAAAATTAAAATATTTTATTTGCATATAGCATTTAAAAGAGGATAATGATATTTTATAATACCCACTTGGATGAAGACTTCTGCCGGCTTCGATGAGGACTTCTGTCCGCTTGGATGAGGATGGATGTCTGGTCTTCGAAAACTGTAAGTGGATCATCAGGGGTTAGTGTTAGGTTTTTTTAAAGGTTTATTGGGTGGGTTTTATTTTTAGCTTAGGGTTCGGGCACCGTAAAAGAGCTAAATACCATTTTAAAGGGCAATGCCCATCCAAATGCCCTTTTCAGGGCAATGGTTAGCTTAGGTTTATTTAGAGTTTTATTTGAGGGATTTTGTTGGGTGGGTGGTGGGTTTTACTTTTGGGGTGGGTGTTTGTAATTTTTAATTGCCAAGTAAAAGAGCAGATTTCTTTGGGGCAATGCCCCGCATTAAGGCCCTTTTAAGGGCTATTGGCAGTTTAGTGTAGGCTAGGGGTTTTGTTATTATTATTTTTTTTATTATTTCGATAGGGCTATTAGATTAGGAGTAATTTGTTTTTTGTTGTTGATAATTTTGTTTTTTATTTTGTGTAATTTAGTGTTTATTTTTTTGTAATTTAGATCATTGTATTTGATTAATTTAATTTATTTGATTTGATTGTAATGGTAGGTTTTAGTGTAAAACAGGTTAGGTTTTATTTTACAGGTAACTTTGTATTTATTTTAACTAGGTAGTTAGTAAATAGTTAATAACTATTTACTAGTCTACCTAGTTAAAATAAATACAAACTTACCTGTGAAATAAAAATAAAACCCTAAGCTAGCTACAATATAACTATTAGTTATTTTGTAGCTAGCTTAGGTTTTTTTTTTACAGGTAAGTATGTATTTAGTTTTAAATAGGAATTATTTAGGTAAAAATTGTAAGGTTTATTTAGCTTTATTTTAATTATATTTAAGTTAGGGGGTGTTAGGGTTTAGGTTACGTTAGGGTTTGGTTAGGTTTAGGGGTTAATATATTTATGTAGTGTTAGTGATGTGGGAGGCCAGATTGTTTAGGTTTAATAACTTTAGTATAGTGGCGGTTACATTGGGGGCAGCAGATTAGGGTGTTAATAACTGTAATGTAGGTGGCGGCGATGTTAGGGGCAGCAGATTAGGGGTGTTTAGATGGGGTTTTTATGTTAGGGTGTTAGGTTTAAACATAACGTTTTCTTTCCCCATAGACATCAATGGGGCTGCGTTACGGAGCTTTTGTTTCTGCGATTGCAGGTGTTAGGCTTCTTTTTTGCCAGTTTTCCCCATTGATGTCTATTGGGAAATTGTGCACGAGCACGTCAAAGCAGTGCTTGTATTTCGGTGCGGTATGGAGCTCAACGCCACCATATCGCCTGCACAAGTCTGCTTTTTAAAAACTTGTAATAGCAGCACTATAGGGAGGTGAATTAGCACCGCTTTTGTGACGGTCGTTAATTTCCCTATATCGCTCAAAACTCGTAATCTAGCTGACAGGTAGTAACTCTTAAAAAAGATTAATAATAATAAAAGAAAATGTATGATAGCGCAGGCTATTATTTCAACAATAAGAGGACTAACAAACATTATTGGAGACTTGACAGTGCAAAATAAAGATCTGAAATTAATATTAGATAAAACGCAGATTGACAGAGATTGTATTAAGCTTTATGCTTTAACTAACACCATACAGATCAGTAAATTAGAACGTCAATTAAAATTAACAGAACACAGTAGAAACGAATACTCAAATAAAATTACTGCGTTACAGATGAAAATAAAACAAGAAGAAAAAATAATTTGTGATATTTCTGGGAACAATGCAGATTGTGATCACTTACTGTCACAAAGGAGAGAGCCAAAACAAGTGATAAAACACGATAATATGCCACAGGGTCCCACCAAAACCCCAAGTTCTGTTACAATTGCCCCTGTCATAATATCTGAGCATTTTAACACCCCAAAAGTTCCTACAGGTCTTTCAAATCAGACTAGGCCAATAACTGTAGCAGATAAAGACATTTTTGCAGAAATAGTGGGGCACAATCCTCACAAACAGCTTTTATACCTTTTCACATTGGTGTCACAATGGGTCTGAAAAAGCCATAAAAGTAGGTATGAGCATGCAGGAATGGACAGAATTGCTTCAAGATGCCATGGGCCCCCTATGCCAACAGGTTATTAGGATTCAACTCAAATATATCTGATCAGGCTGGGAGAATAGTTAAAACCTTTTTCAATTAGTCTAGTCTAGAAAAAGAGATTAGTGAAATTACCATGAGACCTCTGGATGGGCCATTTGAAGTAGCAAAAAGAGTTTTATTTTGGTGTGTGCAGCACCAGCCACAGACCCAAATGGTCTGGGCGTCACTAGCTCACATACAGAGGGTACTTGAAGCTCTCCCTAGAAAATGTCAGTAGTTTGTAAAGCTGTTATGATCCAAAACTTAACAAACTTAGAAATGGTGCTCACTAGAGCTGAGAAGTGGTGGAATTATCACCTGTACACCACTAAGGGAATTTCTGCAGTGAAACAGTCAATGGAGAACAATCTGAATATTCACAGGCAGGAATCAGAGAGGGGCAACAGGAGACATGTTTGGGGATATCAGAATAGTAGAGAATCAAATACAGGAAACTGGAGAGACAGGAATTAAAATGGAAGTATAAAAACTGGAGGCTGAGGCCAAATGAGATAAGCAATAAGGCCAACTTAAGTTATTGGGAGCTCAAGCAACAAAACAGGAGAACGAGAAATGAAATTGGGGTTCTAAAGAAACATCTGACAGAGCTGGAGTGCTCAAATTAAATCATTATTTTTGTTTATAAGCATATTTGTTTGCAGTGCATTTGTATCATGTAATGTGTACTTTAGTTTTAAGTTCAATTAATAATTTTAAGTGTTTTTATAATTAAGTTTTAAATATGCCAATATTTAGAATGCATAGTTAATAGATGCATATTCTTTCTAAAAACAAATAACAGATACCTCCATTGTGATTACTTTTGGGAGGCCACATGCAAGAAAATTTCCATGTAAACTGTCTGAAGTCTTATCTTGCAGGAAGAAAACCAATGAAGATAGAGGCTTCTAACCTTTCCTTCCAGCTTTTCCCAATAACACATATTATAGATTGTTGTTTTTCAGGTGTCATCAGGACTGATCTAACCAAGAATCTATGATGGTTGCGTTGGACAAATTAACGCCTAGATTTAGAGTTCTGCGTTAGCCGTCAAAACCAGCGTCTGGGGCTCCTAGCGCTGGTTTTGGGCTACCGCTGGTATTTAGAGTCGTGTAGGTAAAGGTCTAACGCTCACTTTGCAGCCGCAACTTTTCCATACCGCAGATCCCCCTACGCCATTTGCGTATCCTATCTTTTCAATGGGATCTTTCTAACGCTGGTATTTAGAGTCTTGGCTGAAGTGAGCGTTAGAAATCTAACGACAAGACTCCAGCCGCAGAAAAAAGCCAGGAGTTTAAGAGCTTTCTGGGCTAAACGCCGGTTCATAAAGCTCTTAACTACTGTGCTCTAAAGTACACTAACACCCATAAACTACCTATGTACCCCTAAACTGAGCCCCCTCCACATCGCCGCCACTCTAATAAATTTTTTTAACCCCTAATCTGCCGACCGCACACCGCCGCAACCTACGTTATCCCTATGTACCCCTAATCTGCTGCCCCTAACCCCCGCTGACCCCTATATTATATTTATTAACCCCTAATCTGCTGCCCCCAAAGTCGCCGCTACCTACCTACACTTATTACCCCCTAATCTGCCGACCGGAGCTCACCGCTACTCTAATAAATTTATTAACCCCTAAAGCTAAGTCTAACCCTAACACTAACACCCCCCTAAGTTAAATATAATTATTATCTAACAAAATAAATTAACTCTTATTAAATACATTAATCCTATTTAAAGCTAAATACTTACCTGTAAAATAAACCCTAATATAGCTACAATATAAATTATAATTATACTGTAGCTATTTTTGGTTTTATATTTATTTTACAGGCAACTTTGTATTTATTTTAACCAGGTACCATAGCTATTAAATAGTTAATAACTATTTAATAGCTACCTAGTTAAAATAATTACAAAATTACCTGTAAAATAAATCCTAACCTAAGTTACAATTAAACCTAACACTACACTATCAATAAATTAATTAAATAAACTACCTACAATTATCTACAATTAAACCTAACACTACACTATCAATAAATAAATTAAATACAAATAAATACACTAACTAAAGTACAAAAAATAAAAAAAGAACTAAGTTACAAAAAATAAAAAAAGAACTAAGTTACAAAAAATAAAAAATATTTACAAACATTATAAATATATTACAACAATTTTAAGCTAATTACACCTACTCTAAGCCCCCTAATAAAATAACAAAGCCCCCCAAAATAAAAAAAAATGCCCTACCCTATTCTAAAATAAAAATAGAAAAGCTCTTTTACCTTACCAGCCCTTAAAGGGCCTTTTGCGGGGCATGCCCCAAAGAATTCAGCTCTTTTGCCTGGAAAAAAAACCATACAATACCCCCCCCAACATTACAACCCACCACCCACATACCCCTATTCTAACCCAAACCCCCCTTAAATAAACCTAACACTAAGCCCCTGAAGATCTTCCTACCTTGTCTTCACCACGCCGGGTATCACCGATCGGTCCAGAGGAGGCTCCGAAGTCTTCATCCAAGCCCAAGCGGGGGCTGAAGAGATCCATCATCGGGCTGAAGAGGTCCATCATCGGGCTGAAGTCTTGATCCATGCGGCGGCTGAAGAGGTCCATCATCGGGCTGAAGTCTTGATCCAAGCGGCGGCTGAAGAGGTCCATCATCGGGCTGAAGTCTTCTATCAAGCGGCATCTTCAATTTTCTTTCTTCCGGATCCATCTTCATCCCGCCGACGTGGAACATCCATCCTGCCCAACGACTTCCCGACGAATGACGGTTCCTTTAAATGACGTCTTCCAAGATGGCGTCCCTCGAATTCAGATTGGCTGATAGGATTCTATCAGCCAATCGGAATTAAGGTAGGAAAATTCTGATTGGCTGATGGAATCAGCCAATCAGATTGAGCTTGCATTCTATTGATCAGCCAATAGAATGCGAGCTCAATCTGATTGGCTGATTGGATCAGCCAATCGAATTGAACTTGAATCTGGTTTGGACAAACCAGAACGCTGGTTTGGACGGCTAACGCAGAACTCTAAATCGAGGCGATAGTATATTTGAGATAGTGGATAATATTGTCTTGCTCTAATACCTTTGGGTGGTAAAGTTGCTTATTGTGCCATGGCAATGTGACCTATGGCTGGAAGTAAAAAGTATATATTCAAAGGGGAATTTTTTCCCTCTCTAACTGCAGCCGACCAAGCTAAGGCGTTAACAGTTCAGGTCTAATCATTAGAAGGGAGATAGTAAATCTTCTTTGCTCACATATATATTGAGTTCTGAATTTTCACCCACAACAATAATCCATAACATTCCTTCTTTTGTTGTGACATTAACTCTCTCAATGTAAAATTTCTCTATCTCCCCAGTGCTACAAATTATATATATATTTGTTATGCAGCGCAGCCACTGTCATATTTATTATGCAGCACCATCACTGTCTGGGTTTCATATCCCTTTAATTAGTAATGAGATGGTATGTAATCGGGAGGGGGGGGGGTGTTTGCAAAATGCATCCTCGCCTGTGTGGCCAAAAATCCTAGCACCCGCCCTGATAAGAAGAGGGAAGAAATAGAGAGTGTTTCCCAATTTTATTCTCATTTCAAAGGGGTCTGGCCTAGCACATGCCAGTCAAGGGTAATGAGAGTGTCTTTAATTAAACATCTAGTTCAGAGAGAAAGGTGTATCTGGGGGAAGGGATTTTAATAACAGCTAGGTCAGTAAGCTACAGGTATGTCACCACATTGCCTGAGGGCTTTTTCAAGATGGAATTCAGCAGCAATAGTGCATCCTTATAAATACCCAAAGAGTCCTTGATTAGAGGAGAAATTGCAATCCCTATAAAATGTGGTATACAGAACATGCATATACCTTTATAAGGTGGTCTCAAAATCTATAACTTGGGTACACAGTATATATATATATATATATATATATATATATATATATATATATATAAAAAAATAAATATATAATGTACCTAATAAACATTTTTATAATGAAACATCACAGACATAGAATAAGAGAATAGTAAATATAACATACACTTATTGAAAAGTGTGTTAAACAGTATGCTAAAAACTGGCAAAATATTTTTTTTCATACAGAAATAGAACTAGTCACAGCTTGATGGGACTAAACCAAAAGGAAAGGAGATATATCAAGATCGGAATTTAAGCCTTTGGGGAAGGGTGTCATATTTGTAAATCAACTTTGCCTCTTTCAGGAGATGATGTTTCTCTATACCCCCCCCTCCAATTAGGTTTAACCCTGCAATTGGAGGCGGCGGAATACAGAGAAATGTCTTCTCCTGAAAGAGGAGGAGCGCTAACCTTTTTATGATCCACTTGTGATCTAGGCCTGTGTGTCTAACAACATAAAAATTACACATGTGCCTTCATTTCATAATGAGATGAATATACGAATGAATGCAGCACAAGATTTAAAGAAAACAAAGGAACAATGCAGAATTTCTTTTAAAAAGTTAAAATACTTACTTAAGCATGCTGTAGAGCCGTGCTAACAGGAAAAGGTCCTTTAGTGCAGGCACTGGGAGCTGCTCTCCAGAGCGCTTAGGTAACTAGTTTAGTCGCTACAGGTGAACTTTTCCACCTGTAGCAGTGGAACGTCTACATTAGTTTAACAAAAAATGAGTGTAAATGTTCCATGAATGGTCGGTATCAAGCCGTTAATCGGCCCCAATGCATCTGTTTCCGCGCGAGCCTTCAGGCTCGCCAGGAACAAGAATTAAGAAGCCGCGAATCTGCAGGGGGAGGAATTGCACAAGCATTTCTTGTGAAATGCTTGTGCAATGATAAATGCCGACAGCATATGCTGTCGGCATTTATCGATGTGCGACCGTTTGCACTTTCATAATTCTTCCCCAATGTCTTTTGAATATTTGGAACAAAAGATTCGCCTGAACCCAAAATTTCACCGGTATACGTCTGGTAATAATATATTATCGAAACAGATTTTTCTTTATTTTTTTGTAAATAAATATTAATAAGAAATATTTATTGTTCTTAATAATATTAAACTACATATGAGTATGTGAAGCTGAATGTCTTGTATTTTGTTTAATCACTTAATAGTTTTCAGAGAACAGCTACAGTAGCAAAATGATTATTCTCTAGGAATGCTGTAGCAGTGATGTGAAAATGGAGTCCATATAATAAGATCATTGGCTACAACACTCTTACAGAGCAATGTCAGCCTTTTTGTACATTACATATTTCTACTCAGAACCATTATCAGGTAAGTTACATGACCACTAAATGCAGTAGAACTGAATAATTGACAAATACACCATAAAAAGACAGTGCAATAGCTCTTTGAATTTAAAATGAGCAGTAGAATATTTTCTGACAAATTTAAAAGTTAAAGGGACAGTCTAGTCAAAATCATCAAATTTGCTTTGTTCTCTTGGTATTCTTTGTTGAAAGCTAAACCTAGGTAGGCTCAGATGCTAATTTCTAAGCCCTTGAAGACTACCTCTTATCTCAGGGGATTTTTACAGTTTTTGACAGTTACACAGCGCTAGTTCATGTGTACCATATAGATAACATTGTGCTAACTCCCCTGGAGTTATTTATGAGTCATCACTGATATAAAGGGATTATCTATCTTTTTGAACAATAAAAATTCTGGAGCAGACTGTCCCTTTAACACAATTGTATCATGCATCATGCATCATGTGTCAGCCATAGACCAAACACAAAATGCATATATGTATATATACTATATAGCACATGCTCAGTAGGAGCTACCTCCTCAGAAATTGTGCATATAAAAAGAATGTGCACGTTTTGATAAAGGAAGTATTTGGAAAATTCTTTATGTGCATGTTGCATCTGAATCATAAAACTCTCATTTTGACTTTAGTGGCCCTTTAATAAATGGTATGTATGAGTGCTTTATCTGTGCTCAACTCTATACCAATGCATGCCCAGTTGCGCGCGTATTACAGGCGGCAAGTAAAACTTTTGTGCTCTCAGGGTCGCATCCTCACGCAGAAAAAAGACTTTGCGAAGGCAGGATTGTATTTCCCCATAGACTTTTATGAAGCCTCATTCTGAACAAAAAAAAATAGCTGCCAGCTCGTGCAAAGACAAGCGCAGGATTGCAATGAGATATGTGTATGTATTTCTATACATATGCATCTCTGTATTTATATGTGTATATTTGTCTGTAAATGTGTCTGTAAATACATATATGCACATATAAATACAGAGATACATATGTATAGAAATACATACATATATATTTATATACATACATATATTTATACATGTGTTCCTGTGGATCAATATGAAAAAGCACTTTTGGACCTGTCATCTCATATCTTTGAGCCCTTAAAACTTTTTTCAAATAATTTTTATTAGATAGTGTTATTATGAGTGTAACTATACTTTTAAATGTAATTGTGATGTGTTTTGTGACAATTTTTTGACTCGTGCAAGAATAAACTCTGAAGTCACGGTAATTATTCTAGCGTAAATCAAGATTGCAGAATTTGCTCAATACGCAAACAATAGCTCTCCACTCATATTCTGGCCCTATATGTTTTGGATAGATATTAGGGAAAATATTTTTATACTTATTCTTTATATTGTTTTCACTTTAAAATGCCTGGCTGCTTCATAAATGTAAAAACAAGTATGTCTAGGAATATTTTTCTAGTGTAAAAATAATGTATTGTGCTTGTAAATACATTATTTATTTATTTTCTAAGAAACCATCTGTAGTAATGTTTTTTGTTATTAAGTCCATTAATCACTGTTCCTGAAAATTAGCTTCTACTAATGTATGGTAATTGGCTTAATTGCTAAATATTGTGTGTGTGGCATTACAGCAGGTAAACCTTATTTATCTTGGAAACAGCACAGCATATATTGTTGTTTTGCTGAATTAAAGGGACTGTAATATAAATTGTTTAATGATTTGTAGTAAGTATATTGGCAATATACTCTTACTATTTCTTTTTCCCCATAAGTCATAGTAAAAAGCCTATAACTGAAGCACTGCATATAAAACTATACAGAACAAAGATTTTGCATATGCAGATTTTTTTTTGCAATAATTACAGTGGAAATGGGAGTTAAACACATAGGGCTAGATAACAAGTGGAGCACTAACTGTTGCTTGAGAGAAATATCGGGGGTTTGCACGCATTTGAAATAGTGCATATTAAAAGTTGAAAGTAAATGCGTCAGGTTAGCTCGACTGAAACCCTTGCATAAAGGGTAGTGCGTTAAAAAAGTTGCACTAAACAAAACATAAATACATTTAAAATTACAGTTACCCTCATATAAAGACTATCTGATAAATATTATTCATATAAATATTAAAAAAAAAGTTGGAGGGGATCAAAGGTATATGGTATATGACAAGGTGTTTGCAAAGGGCTATAATGTATATATACATACATATACATGTCTAAATATGTGTATGTGTATATATTTATATGTTTATAAATATATAAATGTTTATATATGTATTTGGCTATTTAAGTATTTTACTGAATATTTACTTTACATGTTTTATATTCCAATGTTCTTCACATACAGAATGTATTTTTTATTGTAAATACCTATTGCTATATATATATATATATATGTATATACCTATACCTGTATATCTATTCCTATAGATATATAGGTATAGATATCTATTTTACATGAACATTATATATATATATATATATATATATATATATATATATATACTGTACTTTTTTTAAAAAAAAAAAAACATCTTTATTGAAGAAGCAGGTGCAAACATATAATTTAGTACCAGAAAACATACCCAAACAAATACATTTGGACTCTAGTATACAGTACTTATACCAAGCAAACCTGACAGGTGTAACAATAAATCCAAAAGAATGTTCAGGCAGGTATTACTGGGCTTCCCCGTTTTTACTAGTTTTAATCCAGCATGTGGAAGCTACTATCCAGAGGCGTAACTAGAAACCACAGGGCCCAGGTGCAAGAATCTAAGAAGGCCCCCCTACCCCCCCCAAAAATGGTGAATTTGATACATATCTTTTTGTTTACATTTAACACAGAAAAAAAAATGTGAATCATATTACATGTCTGCAAAAGGAGGTACCCTGTGCCCACAGTCTGTGAGATGATCTGACCCCTATAACTGTATACTGTTTAACCCCCAGTACTGTATATAGTGACTTAGTGACACAGTGTGTAATGGCTGGCCTGACCCTACCCGACCCAGTATTTTATAGAGTGACCACAGTAGTCTGTGACATGGTCCAGCCCCCCCGTACTGTATATAGTGGTACTGTATAGTGACACTGTTTACCCCCCGCCCCCCCCATGCTTTAGTAACAAGGTCTGTAATTTGCTGGTTCCACAAACATACACACATACATACATGCATAAATACACACACAGTCACATACATACATACACACACATACACACACACAACCACACACACATAAACACCAATGGGTAAAACAGAAACACTAACCCCTGTAGTTTAACCCCTGCTACTATCAACAAAAAGGAAACAGTTCATATGAGACCATAACTTAGTCCAATGAGTTCTGCCAGATAGGAAAGGTCTCAAGCTTTTCCACAGAAATATGGTGATTTACATACAGAATAGGAAACAAATGGCAAAAACATTATACTATTTGAACAACCTTAACACTTCAAGGACCTGAAGGGTTCACTATATGTCATAATGTGCAGTGTATTTAAGTTTCAATTTTTTTTGTACATACATAACTCAATATGGGCTAAGACAAAGAAATGTCTATTGAAGTTTAAAAGAATAAAAAAAAGTGGTAGGAAAATGATGATCAATCCGAGCGACAGAGAATACAGGAAGGGAGATAAAAAAAAAAGGGTGCAGAGGAAAGTACAAAGGGAGAGGTATTCCAAGGGCACTCTTATCAAATAGCGGAATGAATGATGTAGTTCCCTGTTAGTGTCAGGGTGTGCAGTCAGACAAGTTTTGTGTTAGACCTCCCATCCTTTCCCACTCCTCCCACGTCAACCACACCAGCCCTTGAAGTCCCAACCGGCCTTCTAAATTTAGCGAGAATTCCTCCATTTTACGAATATATGATATTGTCTCTATAACCATTTGTATGGAAATCGGGTTAGTCCCCAACCAGTTCATTGCTATAACTAGTTTGGTAGCCAGAAGGATAATAATACATAGGATTCTGTCAGATTGTCTCAGTCTTCCCAGCCCCAAATGAAAGAGCAGTGTCAGCTTCTGAATTAGACCCATGCGACTCAGTATCACGGTCACCTGAGCCCACAACATCCTCAATTTATTACAGCTCCACCAGATATGAATGTGGGACCCCTTCTGCAAGCACCCTCTCCAGCACATAGCTGATTTTTGGGGGAATATTTTATGTAATTGAACTGGGACCCTATGCTAGCACAAGAGTAGTTTGATGAAGAGCTCATATAGGGTTTCACAGTGGATTGCAGTTTTCGTGGTTTGTATTGCTTTTTTTTGCCATTCTATCTCTGTGTGAGCTTGTTCCATCTCTTTTTCCCATTCAAGGACATGGTAAGTCTTTATAAAGGCTTCAGAGTCTAGGATAGTGCAATAGTATATCAATCATTAGAGCTTTGCAAAAGGGTTTACTAGCGATCCATCGCCGCTCCCACTGTGTTAGGTCTCTTAAAATGTTTTTGGGAATCCCCAAGCTAGAATCATAGATACTAGTCTCAGATACTCAAAATTGAATTTCCTGGGGATATCAAAATTGGAAAATTCCGAAGTTGAGGTCACTAATTTACCTCCAGGAACAGGTCTTGAATCCTGCTGAGCCCCCATGACGACCACCCTCGTGGGTGGGGGTCCAGGAGCCAAAGCAACAGCGCCTTTATAGAGTGGGACGGGGATGAGTGTGGTGCAATTTGTGCCGTATGTCTTCCAGCTCTTGAGGCACGCACTTAAGATTAGGTTATCTACACCCAATAGGGCATCTGCATGCTGCGAGATCCAAATAAGATCCTTAAGCATTAGACCTGCAGGTAATATTGCTTGTTCAGAAGATGAACGCCAGGCTGCTATATGAGACAACATCGCTGCCTTTTTTTAAAGGAACAAATTGGAAGCGGCGAGGCCTCCGCTTATGATGGGCTTCTGCAGTTGCTGCATGGCAATCCTTGGAGGCTTACCATTCCAGATAAATTTATTGAGCACAGATTGGAAATGGTTTAGCAAATACACTGGGACCGGGAGAGGAATACATCGGAAGAGGTAAGTTACCTTGGGCAGCAGCATCATTTTTATGGATTGTATTCTCCCTATCCACGATACCTCAAATCTGGACCACTTGGCAGTGAGTTCCCCCTATAGTCTTGCGATAGAACAACTCCTTAGTGCCGTAACTGGCTGGTAGACCATTTGAACGGGTAGGTTTTTTTTAAACTGAATAGCTGAGTTAGGGGCAAATTTAAAGCCAGAGCTTCTGTTTTTGTGTAGTTTAGCTTATAATATAATATGCTCCCAAAGTATTTGAGAATTGTAAACTCCGCCGGTAGAGAGGTCTCAGGGTCTGTAATGAATAAAGTGAGATCATCTGCAAACAATGCAAGCTTCTGTAGGGTTTCGTGTATCAGCAGGCCCTGAACTTCAGTGCTCTGTCTGATCTTGGCTGCAAGTGGTTCTATAACCAGGACAAAGAAAAGAGGGGACAGTGGGCATTCCTACCTAGTTCGATTCATGATGTCAAAGGGTTGAGAACAGAATCCCCTCCCTCTAACCCTAGCAGAGGGGTTCAAATAAAGAGCCATAATGGCCCTGATAAAATGAGCCGTGAGCCCCAAAGAGCGCAACACCTCCTCCATATACTCCCACCTCACCCTGTCAAATGCCTTCTCAGCATCTAGAGACAGGGTGACCAGTGGGAGCATAAGAGATGTCTAGCAGTCTGCATGTATTGTCTGAGCCCTGTCTGCCCAGTGTAAAGCCCACCTGTTCCAAATATACAAGTGAAGGGAGTACCCTATTCAGTCTATGAGGCCCATTTATCAAGCTCTGTATGGAGCTTGTGGGCCCGTGTTTCTGGCGAGTTTTTTTAGACTTGCCAGAAACAGCAGTTATGAAGCAGCGGTCTAAAGAACGCTGCTCCATAATCCTGTCCTCCTGCTCTGAGCAGGTGGACAGGAATGGCCACAATCACCACAATCGCCACAATAGCCAAGGACTGAATGTGAGGAGTGAAGGAAAGGTCTGAGTCAAGTGTGACCCCAAGACATCAGGCATGCGGGGTAGGGGTAATGATGGAATTATCAACAGTTATAGAAAATTGGGGGGTAGAGATTTTGGAAGAAGGGGGAAAATAAGGAGTTCAGTTTTGGAGAGATTTAGCTTAAAGGGACAGTCAACACCAGAATGTTTGTTGTTTAAAAAGATAGATAATCCCTTTATTACCCATTCCCCAGTTTTGCAAAACCAACACTGTTATATTAATACACTTTTTACTTCTGTGACTAACTTGTATCTAAGCATCTTCTGACCGCCCCTAATCACATGACTTTTAGTTATTATCTATTGACTTGTATTTTAGCCAATAAGTGCAGTGTCTGCCACTAGCCACGGGCGTGATCACAATGCTATCTATATGGCCTACAAGAGCTATCTCTCCCCTGCTGTGAAAAGTAAATAAAATAGAGGCGACCTTCAAGGGCTTATAAATTATCATATGTGCCTTCCTAGGTTTGCTTTAAACTAGAATACCAAGAGAACAAAGCAAAATTGTTGATAAAAGTAAATTGGAAAGTTGTTTAAAATTACATGCCCTATTTGAAAAATGAAAGTTTTTTTTGGACTTGACTGTCCCTTTAAGATAGATAGTGAGAGGACATCCAAGATGAGATATGAGAAAGACAGTGACATGGGTTAGTAAGGAAGGAGGTAGGTCTGGTGCAGAGAGGTAGGCTGCATTTCCTATTTTCTTAGTCCATTTTGACATATAAATGTCTTGTAACAAGTGGTCTTACATACGCCACCTTCTTGGCCCTCTCCTGGCAGCAGTCTGATCAAGACAAACCATGACAGCATCATAATCTGACCACATGCATGGTGTTATCATGGAGCTGTGAACCATCTGCAAAGCCCATGGGTCACAAAAAATATAGTCCAATCTAGAAAAGGATGAATGTGGGGGGGAATAAAAAGTATGATCACACACATCGCTAGTTTGTGTTACGGCTCCTCTCCTATCTCTCTTAGGGTCCCACATCATATTAAAATCCCCACCCATCAGAACATGTACCTGCTTAACCCTATCTACCATCCAAAGTCATTTCCTGAGGAAACTAACCTGGTTTGTGTTAGGATGATATTTTGCGACCAATGTGTATGTAACACAATTCAGATGGCACACACATATCACGCACTATCCAGCTAGGTCACTGTCTGTATAAATGTGGTCATATGCTAGCTGATTTCCAATTAGAATCGTCACCCCCCCTTGCTTTTTTGTGAAATGTAAATGACATAGAGACTGGGTAAGAGTGCATATTAAATCTAGCTGCTCCTTAGACTGTCCAATGGGTCTCCTGGAGATATGCAATATCAATGTGTTGTGACTGTAAGTATTTTAGTAATAAGCTTCTTTTAGTTGGGGAATTTAGACCCCTGGTATTTAGAGTACAAAAAGAAAAAAAAAAAGGAAGGGAACGAAGAGGGTTAAGGAGGGTAAGTACGGGGTAAGGGATCTCTCTGTCACCTCGGGTGTGGCAGAGACTAACTAACTCTGCCTAAAAAATATACAATCAAGCATGTACTTTGAGCTAAGTAAATCATATGTATATTAATGTATTTTTAAGTGAGGGTACCAGGACATAGTATTTGTTGTCTTCCCATGTCACCTCCTGCACTTGAAAGCTTCTTGCACAAACGATAAGAGAAGACAAGGAGGAAATTAAAAAGGTAAATGCCTCCGCATGTATCCGAGAGGGCCAGCCCAATTTCCTTTCACATGAGTATCTGTACCTGAGTTTCACCTCAGTCATTTTTGCCATTGGCGGATCCACTTGCACTGCCCCTGAGGGATGATTAACACAATTAGGCACATATTGTATGAGATGATGATACCGCAACACCCCAAGGAGAGGAAAAACACACAAAAACCCCCAAAAAAACACCCCAATAAATTATACATAATTTCTCTGGATTTCTTGCAGCCTACCATCCCAAGTGCCCTCATAACATTTAGTTAAATCAAACCTATGCCCAGAACCTATGGTGTATTTACCCAACCATGGGGTGCCAATTCTGGGGGCCCACCAGGCAAGCGCTCTGGTTTAAACATGTGAGGGCAAACCTCCTTAAAAGACGGCCCATGTTTAGGCACACACCTATAATGTTTTATTCAGAGCATTACACAGAAAGGACATGTTGAATAACACTTTAAATAACTAGTCCATTAGCATCCGACCACAGAGTATCGGCTCAATAGGCCGAAGGGGCAAGGATGCCACATTACAAGGTGAAGTAAACAATCCCCACTGACAAATCGTGGTCAGACTGCAACACCCAGCCATTTATCAGCTTCGAACTTGTTGACAATCGTAACATTTAACAGATCTAAGCTCAACTGAACTCACTGGGTGGTATAGTAACTCATCAAATGAGAACTCTTTTTCAAATGGAAAACACATATATTGTAAATGCAACAGTGCATAGGGACAACAGATTAAACATTGCATTAAATAACTGTGCCATTAGTGTTAGCAACCGACCACAGAACACCAACCCCGAAAGTAATAGGGGCATAAGTGCTAATCCTATCAGGGTGGAGCAAGCGGCCCCCATCGGCAATCCATGATTGGGCGGAAACACCTGTCCATTTGATACCTTATACCTCATTTAACCAACATAGCAAATAAACTGATTTGGGTTGCATCAAACTAAACCCTTTTAATTAAATATCTGTCCATGGGATGTTCAACCCATGAATCTCCTCAAACCAAAGTTCCTTTCAAAATACCAGAAGATGAACAACTTCCAAAGACAGACCACAATCAAGTGTTGAGGTGCGGGTTAGCCGGATTCCAGACTAGAGCAGCCACTCTCAGGCCCAGATTCCCCCTTTGGAGATGGTTGGGGTTGTCTGGGACATTGATGGGTCGCCGTAGAGAGTCAGGGGGTTCCCTATCTTGCCGGTCAAGATGCCATGTTCTCAGCAGTTCCTGACCCTGCCGAGGGGTTAAGATAGTATGCTGGGATCCATCTTTGGTGACATTCAACTTGGTTGGGAACCTCCATCTATACCTGATCTGATGGTTCCTCGGGACTCCAGTGACATCAGAGAAACTTTGCCTCTGTAGCAGAGTATAGGATGATAGATCTGGGAACAGCGAGACATCTTTGAACTGACCATTTAGTTGCGAGGAGCGCAGCATAGCCCTCATTAACCTATCTTTATAGGAGTAGTAATGTAGGTGAACTATAGTGTCCCTGGGTTAGTCTGGGGGGAGATCTTGTTGTTCTATTAATCTGATCTATCCTTCCAATATCTCCAGCAGATGGACCTAGGATCGTCTATAACAGGTCTGTAGCATAATCTTCTAGCTCTTGTGGAGGTACTGACTCGGGAATCCCTCTAAGTCTCACATTATTTCACCTGGATTGATCCTCCAGGTCTGCTACCTTTGCTTCAAGAGAGGAGACTTGATCTGCCAAACTCTACATATGGCTGACCCAATTGGCATGGTCAACCATGAGGTCTTCCTGCTTTCTTTCTATTATGTCTGTGTGCTCATTGATGGAGGAATAGTCTCTTCTTAGATCTTCAAAATACCTTTCTAGTTTGTCAAACCTCCTTGTGAGAGTCTGGTTTTGGTTTTCAAATATGCACTGTATAGAATCAAGCGGTATGGTAGAAGTCTTTCCTAGGCCTTTCCCTGAGGCAGCTGGACTTGAGAGCCTACTGTCCAAGCGATCTTCAGACAAGTCTGGAGGGAATGACTGCTCATCCTCAGACCTATTATTATCATGGTCCCTTTGAGCCTGAAAATGCTCTATCACAGTCTTCTTAGCCCCAAAGCTATGATTCTGCTTTTTCTTGACTTGCTGAGACATGTTGGCAAATATATACTTGCAGCAGAAAGTACTGAGTCCCTGGGCAATGGTCAGGGGTGAGATATGTCCCCTATCTCCACTAAAGGATTGTCTTGATACAAAACCTGACTGCTAATCTCCACTCCAGAAAAAAGAGGGGGGGGGGGCAGAAAAAAAGGGCTTACAGTGTCACAAAGCGTGGCAAGTCTGAAGTGGACTAGCCACGTATCCTTAAGTTTTTTTGTTTTAACAGATGCTGTGAATGGTTTAAGAAGTAGATACTATGCTTCTCTCCTAGGGAATTTGTCACTTCATGACCATGAGGGGAAAACGAGAAGGGGATATGACCCACTAGCTGCTGCTTAGTGGGAAAGGGAGGAGAGTGTCATGAACTCCACCATTCCACCTTAAGAAGATCAGACAACAGTTCACAATACCACCTTTTTTCTCAATTAAGTATCCTTTCCTTCCCTATTTAACCTTCCATTACCCAAGGTTCCTTGCTGGTTTATTGAAGTACTTTCCTGAAGTCTCCAGCTCTCTACCTTGCACCTTGTTTAAGTAAAGACTCTTACTTCCACAGCGTCTCCTAAACTACTCAGAGTGAACGGAACAAAGAGCTTCCTGCCGCATCTTGTGACGTCAGCACCGACAGCGCAACCTCTCTCTCTCCTTCTCCCCAGCTGTCAGCAGGACAGCTCCGCTCCAGACGCCACTTGGCGTGTCAGCTGCACGGACCCACACTTCCCGCAGTACCAGATCTCTGATCTTAGCTTGACACCACACTTGCTAGGATCGCCATCAGCTGGGAAATCAGGTTCCGTATATTTAAGTTTATTGCTACGATGTTAGCTCTGTGAACCGTTACCACTGCTCTTGTGATTACTCAGAGCCAGCAGGGAGATCTGCTACTAAATTGTTATAAACTCAGCCTTGTTATTTGCATTGTACCTGTTTCTACACCACTTACTTATGAGCTCATACTCTAAAGATATAATCCTTAAGCAAAGTTGCTAATATCTTGTTACTAACCTGCCTAGGTACCAAGTACTTATGTAATGTAATTCAGATTTATACTATAGTGTCATGCCTACTCTTTAACCATAATACTGCTGATATTACTGGTGACTACAATAGGAAAGATAATAACAAATAACTAAGTTTATGTTTCCTCGCTAGCAAACAGACTTCTTTATTTGTCACACCACTTTAATTTATCATAGCTAATAAGTCATACAAGTAACATATAGCTGCAGCTATCACTGCATGTTCTGACATAATAAACCAGCCATATATTATAAGATGGAGCCCTCTGATGTCACCCCGCAATTGCATAGCCTAAACCAGCGCCTTGACAACTTAACCCAGGATTTCGGAGACCTACAGGTGGAAAACCAGAGTCTCAAGGCCTGTCTAAGGGAAGTTTTGTCAAATAGGAATGCTGGGAATGACCATCAGGCTGAACCTCAGGTGTCTTACCCAGAGAAATTTTCTGGTAAACGCTCCACTGTTAGGCAATTTAGAAATGCATGCCTCTTACTTTTTGACTTAAAGCCTAGGACATATGCTACTGATAGGTGCAAGGTGCTTACCATTCTCTCCTATCTCTGAGGAGAACCTAGGGCCTGGGCAGACTCCTTCTATGAGTCCCAGGACCCAATACTCAATTCATTGGATGCCTTCCTTAAGGCGTTGTCTAGTCTTTATGACGATCCGTACCGCCAAATTACCGCAGAGGGTAAGCTCAGGGGCTTAAAACAGTTGAAATAACCTGTAGATGAGTACATGACTCGTTTCAAGGTCTGGGCCAGAGACTCCCTCTGGAATGAGGTGTCCCTTAAAAATCAATATAGCTTAGGCCTATCTGAACAGATAAAAGATGAGCTATCCAGGATTGGCATACCGGATCGCCTGGAGGACTTGTACACTCTCACCACCACTATCGACCGCAGACTCAGGGAGAGGAGGCAAGAAAAGAGTGCTTCAGCACTCCCTATACGCCGGGTTCTCCCAACACCACCTACTCCCAGTCCATCTCCTGACTAACCTATGGATATTAGTTTCCTAAGGGGTCCTTTCACCCCACAAGAGAAGACCAGACATTGAACCCTTAATTTATGTATGTACTGCGCAGGGACAGACCTTGCTGTTAAGGAATGTCCGTTACTTCTGAAGCAGAAGATAGTTAAGGCACGCACAGAGAAACATTGTATGCAAACTAAATCCGCACCTACTCCTTACCTTACCATATCCCTATTGTTACAGTGGGACCATTTCAGGATAAGCTGTAATGCCATCATCGACACGGGCGCATGTACCAACTTCATTGATATACGTTTAGTTGAAATTAATAAAATTCCTTTTTTGTTTAAAAGCACACCTTTGCCTCTTAAAGTCATTGATGGTTCACATTTAGCATCAGGTCCTGTCTCTCAACAAACCGTTCCTTTACTTGTCACCACTTCTTCCGGTCACACTGAGACAATCAGCTTTGACATCATTTCATCTCCCATTTACCCTTTACCCTATAGTGACTCCAGAAATTTGTACTTACGCAGATTTCTGGACATCGCTAGTTTGTCAGACTTACGGCACTTTAGCATCTGACGGCGCCGTATATGTGATAGCTCGAGTTGCGATCTGAAACTACGGGCGGTGCAGATTTCCACGCTTGCGCCAAAACCTGTGACGTATATCGGATCGCGCCCCTGATCTCTGGTTAATTTTCCAAATATGCCCTAAATGCCCTCAAAATAGAGGGCATTAAAGTTTTTTATTAAATAAACAAATGTAGTTTTTGTTTTTTAATAAAAAAACAACTGCACTAGGGCAGTATTTTGGGATCTAAAGTTGGTGGAAGTGTGGTGTTAAAAAAAAAAAGCCTTTACATTGCGGTCTATGGGACCAGTAAATTTATGTATATGCTATTTATGTGTTAATGTGTGTATATGTGTATATACACATAACGCATAAATATATATGTATATAATCATATACATATATATATATTTACAAATGCTGCAATCGCTGTGCTACTTACCTACTTCGCTATGGAAGCGTGATGCAATGCGAACCGATCTTGCGTACACATTATTTTTAACTTGTAATACCAGCGCACATTAGCATGCGCTGGTATTACAAAGTGGAGCGCAAATATCGCTTTCTTAAACACGATCCACTTATAATCTGGCCCTAAAAATTGACCAAAAGTGCATGCTGAAAATAAAAGGTTATAACAAATGCATCAAATTATGATTAATGTTAACTGATTCAAAAGGGATAACTGACAAAACAGGATATATAAGAACAGGTAGTGCACTGCTAAATGCAGAAGCAGATGCTGCTTGCTTGCTCTGAACCCGGAAAGAACCTTGGTAGAAATTGAGCCCAATAGCGTAAAGACTGATATCCAGAATGTCTTCTAGACAAAACACAGTTTGCAACCAAAAGTGTAACATAACAGGCTGTTACTTATTCTGATAAATCATTTTAAGGCCATCATCCAGAGTCCTGATCTTTATCAGTGTAACTTTAAAAATAAACCTTTAAAGGGACATGAAACCCACATTTTTTCTTTCATGATTTAGAAAGAGAATGCAATTTTAAACATATTTCTAATTTACTTCTATTATCTAATTTGTTTTATTCTCTTGATATTCTTTGCTGAAAAGCATATCTAGATATGCTCAGTAGCTGCTGATTGGTTGCTGCACATAGAAGCCTCATGTGATTGGCTCACCCATGTGCATTGCTTTTTCTTCAAATAAGGATGTCTAAAAAATCAAGCAAAATAAATAATAGAAGTAAATTGTAATGTTGTTTAAATTTGTATGTTCTATCTGAATCATGAAAGAAAGATTTTGGGTTTAGTGGCCCTTTAACTGGTAGCTAGTTTAAGGGGACGATTTATTATGCCCTGAATGTACCTGTTCCACGTGAGCCTTCAGGCTCGCCGGAAACAGGAGATAAGAAGTAGCGGTCTTAAGACCGCTGCTTCTTAACTCGTCAGCCACCTCTGAGGCGGCAGAGAGCAATCATCACGATCGGTTGTGGGTTGATTGAAACCTGATTGGCCGCGAATGTGCAGGGGGTAGTATTGCACAAGCATTTCACGAGAAATGCTTGTTCAATGATAAATGCCAATAGTGTATGCTGTCGGCATTTATCGATGTGCTGAGGACTTGATCCGCTACAGCATATTATGTCTGCTCGCACATTGTTGAATCGGCCCCTAAAAGGTTGAGCCATACTAAAAAGCTAAATATTCTCATAAATAGGGATAGAAAGTATGCATCCTTCAGATTGTGGTAGATATGATGAATTTATCTCTATTTTAAAATAAAGTACTCTTAAAATATCTAATTAATTCTATGGTCCTAGCAGTGAAAAAAACATACAATCTTTCTTGGGATCAATACAAATGTCCTTGTCCCTGACTTCTGAAAAGGAACCAGACTAATCATGTCAAGATGCAATAGATCTTAAAGAACAACCAGAACACTCTTGCTTCACTAGATGCCAAAGAGAAAGAAACTCCCCTGAGAAAGAAAAAAATATTTGAAGGAGATGGAAAAATCATGGGGCAGGAACATGAAGATTGTAACTGTAACTATGTAATGGGACATATAATTTTAGGGCAGTGATTCAAAATATAAATATCATAAGGCACACAGATATGGCATTCTAGGCTAGACATGAACGTTCTATGTGAAAAATTCTGGTTTTGAAGAATACTAAAATAAAGGTCATCAAGACTGCTAATCGTAAACTATTAAAATAGACATAATTATAAGCTTGGTGGGCATTTTTTAATCTTACATCATGCTGGATATCTGATTTAGCAACCCCCACTGATACTTTCTCAATGCTAGACCACCCTATATGACATCTGTGCTGTCAGCACCCTCACTGATACTTTCTCTAAGCTAGACCACCCTACATGACATCTGTACTGTCACCACCCTTACTAATACTTTCTTAAAACTAGACCACCCTACATGATATCTATACTATCAGCACCCTCACTAATACTTTCTCTAAGCTAGACCACCCTAAATGATATCTGTACTATCAGTACCCTCACTGATAACTTCTCTAAGCTAGACCATCCTACATGACATCTGTACTATCAGCACCCTCACTGATACTTTCTCAATGATAGACCACCCTACATGAATTCTCTCCTGTCAGCACCTTTACTGTTACTTTCTCTAAGCTAGACACCCTACATGACATCTGTAATGTCAGCATCCTCACTGATACTTTCTCTAAGCTAGACTGCCCTACATGACATCTGTACTGTCAGCACCCTCACTGATACTTTCTCAATGCTAGACCCCCCTGCATGACTTCTGTACTGGCAGCACCCTCACTGATTCTTTCTCTAAGCTAGACCACCCTACATGACATCTGCACTGTCAGCATTCTCAGTGATACTTTCTCTAAGTTAGACCACCCTACATGACATCTGTACTGTCAGCACCTTCAATGATACTTTCTCTAAGCTAGATCATCCTACATGATATCTGTACTATCATTATCCTCACTGACACCTTCTCTAAGCTAGACCACCCTACATGACATCTGTACTGTCAGCACCTTCAATGATACTTTCTCTAAGCTAGACCACCCTAAATGAAATCTGTACTGTCAGCACCCTCACTGATACTTTCTCAATGTTAGACCACCCTGCATGACTTCTGTACTGTCAGCACCCTCACGGATACTTTCTCAATGCTTGACCACCTTACGTGAAGGGAATGCCTGGCACCTGTCCGCATGACTGTCTGACATTGTCTCTAAAGTGAAGGAGTCATGTATGAGGCCCACCAGACCTGTACGGTTACGGTACGCACACTGAAGAGGTAGGAGGGGAGGGCGGGTGGGGGTCTGGGGGTGGACAGAGTGCAGAGGTGATTGGCCATAAGAAACAGCAGGCATGAGGCCCTTTTATTTAGTGATTTATTTTTAGAGTGCACTGTTTATCTTTCATTTGATGCTCTGCTGAGCCAGGGAGCAGCTCTAGACATGAGCTTTATAATTAATGCAGTGCAGTTTACATATTTGTATGTGTGTGTATCTGAGTTTTTGTATGTGTGTCTGAGTTTTTTTGTGTGTGTGTGCCTGAGTGTTTTTATGTGTGTGCCTGACTGTTTTTGTGTGTGTGTGCCTGAGTGTTTTTATGTGTGTGCCTGAGTGTTTGTGTGTGTCTAAGTGTTTGTGTTTGTGCCTAAATAAAGTTATTAACCCCTATCCCGTCGCTCCCAGACCCCGCCACAACTAAATAAAGTTATTAACCCCAAACCCCTGGCCTCCCAAATCACTACCACTTACTAAACCTATTAACCCCTAAACCGCCAGCCCCCCACATCTCCATAAACTAAATAAAGCTATTAACCCCTTAACCTAACAACCCGCTAACTTTACATTAAATATTAACCTTATCTTATAATAAATTTAAACTTACCTTTAGAATTAAAATAAACTATATTAAACTATTAATGAACCTACCCTAACTATTATACTACAATTACATTAAACTATATGAAATCATTAATCTACCCTAACTATTATACTAAAATTACATTAAATTATATTAAATTTGCGTAAGTACAAATTTCTGGAGTCACCAGTGACTTACGGCACTTTAGAAACTGCCGCCGCATAAAAAAACTGACTAAGTTATAAAATCACCCGTAACTGTCTAACACGCCTCCCAAACATAGCCCAACACGTATACCCTTCTATCCGCAATCCCCCCTCTCACTCCTAACAATAAATATATTAACCCCTAAACCGCCGCTCCCGTACCCCGCCGCCAGCTACATTAACTATATTACCCCCTAATATGATCCCCCTACACCGCCGCCACCTATTTTAACTATATTACCCCCTAATATGATCCCCCTACACCGCCGCCACCTATTTTAACTATATTACCCCCTAATATGATCCCCCTACACCGCCGCCACCTATGTTATATGTATTAACCCCTAATCTAATCTCCCTACACCGCCGCCACCTATATTAAATGTATTAACCCCTAATCTAATCCCCCTACACCGCCGCCACCTATATTAAATGTATTAACCCCTAATCTAATCCCCCTACACCGCCGCCACCTATATTAAATGTATTAACCCCAATCTAATCCCCCTACACCACCGCCACCTGTAATAATTGTATTACCCCCTAAAATGTCCCTACCCTAAACTAAATTACAAATAGCCCTGAAAAGGGCTTTTTGCGTGGCATTGCCCCAAAGTAACCAGCTCTATTACCAGCCCTTAAAAGGGCCTTTTGCGGGGCATTGCCCCAAAGTAACCAGCTCTATTACCAGCCCTTAAAAGGGCCTTTTGCGGGGCATTGTCGCAAAGTAATCAGCTCTTTTACGTGTAATCTAATCCCCCTACACTGCCGCCACCTATTTTAACTATATTACCCCCTAATATGATCCCCCTACACCGCCGCCACCTATTTTAACTATATTACCCCTAATATGATCCCCCTAAACTGCCGCCACCTATTTTAACTATATTACCCCCTAATATGATCCCCCTACACCGCCGCCACCTATATTATATGTATTAACTCCTAATCTAATCTCCCTACACCGCCGCCACCTATATTAAATATATTAACCCCTAATCTGACCCCCCTACACCGCCGCCACCTATATTAAATGTATTAACCCCTAATCTAATCCCCCTACACCACCGCCACCTATATTAAATGTATTAACCCCTAATCTAATCCCCCTACACCACCGCCACCTATAATAAATGTATTAACCCCTAATCTAATCCCCCTACACCGCCGCCACCTATATTAAATGTATTAACCCCTAATCTAATCCCCCTACACCACCGCCACCTATATTAAATGTATTAACCCCTAATCTAATCCCCCTACACCACCGCCACCTATAATAAATGTATTACCCCCTAAAATGTCCCTACCCTAAACTAAATTACAAATAGCCCTGAAAAGGGCTTTTTGCATGGCATTGCCCCAAAGTAACCAGCTCTATTAAAAGCCCTTAAAAGGGCCTTTTGCGGGGCATTGCCCCAAATTAACCAGCTCTATTACCAGCCCTTAAAAGGGCCTTTTGCGGGGCATTGTCACAAAGTAATCAGCTCTTTTACGTGTAATCTAATCCCCCTACACCGCCGCCACCTATATTAAATGTATTAACCCCTAATCTAATCCCCCTACACCGCTGCCACCTATATTAAATATATTAACCCCTAATCTAATCCCCCTATACCGCCGCCACCTATATTAAATATATTAACCCCTAATCTAATCCCCCTACACCGCTGCCACCTATATTAACTATATTAACCCTAATTATATTAGGGTTAATATAGTTAATATAGTTATTATATTATATATATTATTAATATAGTTAATAATTAATCTAGGCCTAGATTTGGAGTTTGGCGTTAGCCGTGAAAACCAGCGTTAGAGGCTCCTAACGCTGGTTTTAGGCTACCGCCGGTATTTGGAGTCAGTGATTAAAGGGTCTAACGCTCACTTTTCAGCCGCGACTTTTCCATACCGCAGATCCCCTTACGTCAATTGCGTATCCTATCTTTTCAATGGGATCTTTCTAACGCTGGTATTTAGAGTCGTTTCTGAAGTAAGCGTTAGAGCTCTAACGACAAAACTCCAGCCGCAGGAAAAAAGCAAGAGTTAAGAGCTTTCTGGGCTAACGCCGGTTCATAAAGCTCTTAACTACTGTACCCTAAAGTACACTAACACCCATAAACTACCTATGTACCCCTAAACCGAGGTCCCCCCACATCGCCGCCACTCGATTTAAATTTTTTAACCCCTAATCTGCCGACCGCCACCTACGTTATACTTATGTACCCCTAATCTGCTGCCCCTAACCCCGCCGACCCCTGTATTACATTTATTAACCCCTAACCTGCCCCCCACAACGTCGCCGCCAGCTACTTACAATAATTAACCCCTAATCTCCCGACCGCAAAGCGCCGCCACCTACGTTATCCTTATGTACCCCTAATCTGCTGCCCCTAACACCGCCGACCCCTATATTATATTTATTAACCCCTAATCTGCCCCCCTCAACGTCGCCGACACCTGCCTACACTTATTAACCCCTAATCTGCCGAGCGGACCTGAGCGCTACTATAATAAAGTTATTAACCCCTAATCCGCCTCACTAACCCTATCATAAATAGTATTAACCCCTAATCTGCCCTCCCTAACATCGCCGACACCTACCTTCAATTATTAACCCCTAATCTGACGACCGGAGCTCATCGCTACTATAATAAATGGATTAACCCCTAAAGCTAAGTCTAACCCTAACACTAACACCCCCCTAACTTAAATATAATTTACATCTAACGAAATTAATTAGCTCTTATTAAATTACTTATTCCTATTTAAAGCTAAATACTTACCTGTAAAATAAATCCTAATATAGCTACAATATAAATTATAATTATATTATAGCTATTTTAGGATTAATATTTATTTTACAGGCAACTTTGTAATTATTTTAACCAGGTACAATAGCTATTAAATAGTTAAGAACTATTTAATAGTTACCTAGTTAAAATAATAACAAATTTACCTGTAAAATAAATCCTAACCTAAGATATAATTAAACCTAACACTACCCTATCAATAAATTAATTAAATAAACTACCTACAATTACCTACAATTAACCTAACACTACACTATCAATAAATTAATTAAACACAATTCCTACAAATACATACAATTAAATAAACTAGCTAAAGTACAAAAAATAAAAAAGAACTAAGTTACAAAAAATAAAAAAATATTTACAAACATCAGAAAATTATTACAACAATTTTAAACTAATTACACCTACTATAAGCCCCCTAATAAAATAACAAAGACCCCCAAAATAAAAAATTCCCTACCCTATTCTAAATTAAAAAAGTTAAAAGCTCTTTTACCTTACCAGCCCTGAACAGGGCCCTTTGCGGGGCATGCCCCAAGAATTTCAGCTCTTTTGCCTGTAAAAAAGACACATACAATACCCCCCCAACATTACAACCCACCACCCACATACCCCTAATCTAACCCAAACCCCCCTTAAATAAACCTAACACTAAGCCCCTGAAGATCTTCCTACCTTGTCTTCACCATCCAGGTATCACCGATCCGTCCTGGCTCCAACATCTTCATCCAACCCAAGCGGGGGTTGGCGATCCATCATCCGGTGGCTGAAGAGGTCCAGAAGAGGCTCCAAAGTCTTCCTCCTATCCGGCAAGAAGAGGACATCCGGACCGGCAAACATCTTCTCCAAGCGGCATCTTCGATCTTCTTGCATCCGGTGCGGAGCGGGTCCATCTTGAAGCAGGCGACGCGGATCCATCCTCTTCTTCCGTTGTCTCCCGACGAATGACGGTTCCTTTAAGGGACGTCATCCAAAATGGCGTCCCTTGAATTCCGATTGGCTGATAGGATTCTATCAGCCAATCGGAATTAAGGTAGGAATATTCTGATTGGCTGATGGAATCAGCCAATCAGAATCAAGTTCAATCCTATTGGCTGATCCAATCAGCCAATCAGATTGAGCTCGCATTCTATTGGCTGATCGGAACAGCCAATAGAATGCGAGCTCAATCTGATTGGCTGATTGGATCAGCCAATCGGATTGAACTTGATTCTGATTGGCTGATTCCATCAGCCAATCAGAATATTCCTACCTTAATTCCGATTGGCTGATAGAATCCTATCAGCCAATCGGAATTCAAGGGACGCCATCTTGGATGACGTCCCTTAAAGGAACCGTCATTCGTCGGGAGACAACGGAAGAAGAGGATGGATCCGCGTCGCCTGCTTCAAGATGGACCCGCTCCGCACCGGATGCAAGAAGATCGAAGATGCCGCTTGGAGAAGATATTTGCCGGTCCGGATGTCCTCTTCTTGCCGGATAGGAGGAAGACTTTGGAGACTCTTCTGGACCTCTTCAGCCACCGGATGATGGATCGCCAACCCCCGCTTGGGTTGGATGAAGATATTGGAGCCAGGACGGATCGGTGATACCTGGATGGTGAAGACAAGGTAGGAAGATCTTCAGGGGCTTAGTGTTAGGTTTATTTAAGGGGGGTTTGGGTTAGATTAGGGGTATGTGGGTGGTGGGTTGTAATGTTGGGGGGGGTATTGTATGTGTTTTTTTTACAGGCAAAAGAGCTGAAATTCTTGGGGCATGCCCCGCAAAGGGCCCTGTTCAGGGCTGGTAAGGTAAAAGAGCTTTTAACTTTTTTAATTTAGAATAGGGTAGGGAATTTTTTATTTTGGGGGTCTTTGTTATTTTATTAGGGGGCTTAGAGTAGGTGTAATTAGTTTAAAATTGTTGTAATAATTTTCTGATGTTTGTAAATATTTTTTTATTTTTTGTAACTTAGTTCTTTTTTATTTTTTGTACTTTAGCTAGTTTATTTAATTGTATTTATTTGTAGGAATTGTGTTTAATTAATTTATTGATAGTGTAGTGTTAGGTTAATTGTAGGTAATTGTAGGTAGTTTATTTAATTAATTTATTGATAGGGTAGTGTTAGGTTTAATTATATCTTAGGTTAGGATTTATTTTACAGGTAAATTTGTTATTATTTTAACTAGGTAACTATTAAATAGTTCTTAACTATTTATTAGCTATTGTACCTGGTTAAAATAATTACAAAGTTGCCTGTAAAATAAATATAAATCCTAAAATAGCTACAATATAATTATTCGTTATATTGTAGCTATATTAGGATTTATTTTACAGGTAAGTATTTAGCTTTAAATAGGAATAAGTTATTTAATAAGAGTTAATTAATTTCGTTAGATGTAAATTATATTTAAGTTAGGGGGGTGTTAGTGTTAGGGTTAGACTTAGCTTTAGGGGTTAATCCATTTATTATAGTAGCGATGAGCTCCGGTCGTCAGATTAGGGGTTAATAATTGAAGTTAGGTGTCGGCGATGTTAGGGAGGGCAGATTAGGGGTTAATACTATTTATGATAGGGTTAGTGAGGCGGGTTAGGGGTTAATAACTTTATTATAGTAGCGGTGCGGTCCGCTCGGCAGATTAGGGGTTAATAAGTGTAGGCAGGTGTCGGCGACGTTGTGGGGGGCAGATTAGGGGTTAATAAATATAATATAGGGGTCGGCGATGTTAGGGCAGCAGATTAGGGGTACATAGGGATAACGTAGGTTGCGGCGGTTTACGGAGCGGCAGATTAGGGGTTAAAAAAATATGCAGGGGTCAGCGATAGCGGGAGCGGCAGATTAGGGGTTAATAAGTGTAAGGTTAGGGGTGTTTAGACTCAGGGTTCATGTTAGAGTGTTAGGTGCAGACGTAGGAAGTGTTTCCCCATAGGAAACAATGGGGCTGCGTTAGGAGCAGAACGCTGCTTTTTTGCAGGTGTTAGGTTTTTTTTCAGCTCAAACATCCCCATTGTTTCCTATGGGGATATCGTGCATGAGCACGTTTTTGAGGCTGGCCGCGTCCGTAAGCAACTCTGGTATCGAGAGTTGCATTTGCGGTAAAAATGCTCTACGCTCCTTTTTTGGAGCCTAACGCAGCATTTGTTTGAACACAGAGTAAAGACAACTTTATATCGGAAGCCCATTACCAGCAATGCTGTGTTACATGGCCGAAGCAATCACCCAAAACATACAGGGTTTGGTGTTGCAAAGGGACAATTCATCCGTGTAAAACGCAACTGCACGGATGAAATAGATTTTGAGAAAGAAAGCCAGCTCCTAATGAATAATTTTCTGGAGAGAGGCTACAAGAAAAAAGTGCTTGAGAGAGCCCTTTTGGAAGTACGCCGTATGGACAGGAGGCACCTTCTGGGAGATTCGGGCACTAAAAAGAAAAAGGAGAATGGTTTTAGTTCTTTGAAGCCTACTTTTACTACTGCTTACAGTGCCCAATTTAACGATATATGTAAGATTGTGGGGAAACATCTCCCAATACTTACAGCTGAAGACAGCCTCAAAGATTATGTATCCCAAGGCTGCAATTTCGTATCTAGAAGAGGTTGCTCCTTAGGGAATATATTATCCCCTAGTCTGTTACGGAAGTCTCCAACAAGGGTTAATAGTTGGCTGGAAGTCAAGGGTCACTATAAGTGTCATTTCAGTAATTGTATAGCATGTGGCTACACACTAGTTACGAAACATTTTCAATCATATGTTACACAAAAGGTGTTCGACCTAGACTCCTATACTAACTGCCGCTCAACTTTTGTAATATATCTGGTTGGGTGCACCCAATGTAAGAGACAATATGTAGGGTGCACCACCAGAGAGGGCAGAAGTAGGATCAGGGAACACCTGAATAACATAGAGAATGGTAATGATTGTTCAGATTTAGCCAGACACTTTATCTTTGTTCATGATAAAGTGGTTACTACTCTGAAATGGCAAGTGATTGATCATATCAAAACTCCATTACGTGGAGGAGATCGATTGGGCAAACTATTGTTCAAAGAAGCCTTTTGGATCTTTAAGTTACAAACTAGAAGACCAAAGGGCTTCAATATTGATGGTGATGTCATCAATTTCTGGAACCGATAAGGTTAACTTTGGCTCTAACCAGCTTATAGTTTAGTACCTTCCTACTATAATTCAATACTTTGAGAGTCTATACTAAGAGGAGATTATAGTACCTTAAACCAATAAAGTGAAGGTTGGGGACTGTCATTAATACTGATTGGGATTAAAATAATAAACATGAGTAGCCCAACATTTAGGATCCGTGAGCATTGTTATATCACATACTAACTGTATGTTGATTACGGCTTAGAGATTGGAGGATTGATATCTCCTTTTGTGTTTTAAATAGGTTAAACCAATCACTGATAGGATTATGGAAATATCTCTTTATATTTCAAGGTAGCACATTTAGCAAAGATATTGATGTTATATCAGTCAGTAAAACTACTATAACAATATCTACATTAATTGCCTATTTAGGCATTTTATATAAGTTTTCCCACTGCTTAGTAATCTAATATATTAAGAACTCTTTAATATTAAGGGATCAACTCTTATTTACATTTACATTTTATACTAAATGGTGAATTTTTGATTATATAATATTTCTAAATTTGCTACTAATTTTTCTTATAATTTTCATTAATAATTGAAACGTTCCAGCTTACATCCAAAATTAATAGAGAATATGTGACTTTATATTTCAGCTGAGTCACAAGTATATAAATCCATATATTGTATAAAATATGCTATGTGAGGATTTGCTATGTCCCTTTAAATAGGCATCTACGGGGTTTCTGGTACCTGGGGGCTCAGGTGTATTTAAGAGGCACGATTATGCTAACTCTTCAGTCCATGAATAAGGCAGAGGGCTGCCGAAACGCGTAGGACGTATTTCTACACCCCTGATGCAAGGGCAAAATGCTTTTTATGCAATTTTATGTTTTTCTCCAATAAAGTCAAGTTTTATTATCAACGCTTGGAGGTCTCGCTGGTTCTTTCGTACTAAGGTTTTTTTTCAGCTCAAACATCCCCATTGTTTCCTATGGGGATATCGTGCATGAGCACGTTTTTGAGGCTGGCCGCGTCCGTAAGCAACTCTGGTATCGAGAGTTGCATTTGCGGTAAAAATGCTCTACGCTCCTTTTTTGGAGCCTAACGCAGCATTTGTTTGAACTCTCGATACCAGAGTTAAATTTATGGTGCGGCCAGAAAAAAGCCCGCGGAGCGTTAACAGCCCATCTACCGCCAAACTCCAAATCTAGGCCATAGTTATTATATTATATATATATATATTAACTATATTAACCCTATCTAACCCTAACACCCTTAACTTAATTATTATTGCAATAAATCTAAATAATATTAATCTTATTAACTAAAATATTCCTATTTAAAACTAAATACTTACCTATAAAATAAACCTTAAGATAGCTACAATATAATTAATAATTACATTATAGTTATTTTAGGGTTTATATTTATTTTACAGGTAACTTGGTATTTATTTTAACTAGGTACAATAGCTATTAAATAGTTAATAACTATTTAATAGCTACCTAGTTAAAATAATTACCAATTTACCTGTAAAATAAATCCTAACCTAAGTTACAAATGCACCTACACTATCAATAAATTAATCAAATAAACTACAATTATCTAAACTAAAATATAATTAAATACACTAAACTAAATTACGAAAACAAACACTAAATTACAAAAAATAAAAAAAGATTACAAGAATTTTAAGTTAATTACACCTAATCTAAGCCCCCTAATAAAATAACAAAGCCCCCCAAAATAAAAAAATGTCCCTACCCTAAACTAAATTACAAAAAGTAATCAGCTCTATTACCAGCCCTTAAAAGGGCCCTTTGTGGGGCATTGCCCCAAAGTAATCAGCTCTTTTACCTGTAAAAAAAAAAGAACAACCACCCCCCCATTACAACCCACCACCCACACAACCCTACTCTAAAACACACCCTATCCCCCCTTACAAAAACCTAAGTCTAACCCCCAAGTGCTCCTTACCTGTCCTGAAGACCGGCGGAGAAGGTCCTGTTCCAGGCGGAGAAGTCTTCTTCCAGGTGATGACTTCTTCTTCTTCAAGGAACCAGCCGGCGTGGAGCGGAGGAGTTGAAGACCGATGACCGCGGAGCTGAAGACCGCCCTCTCTGGAGCTGAAGACCGGCGATGCAGGAACTGAAGATCGGCGACGCTGGAACTGAAGACCGGAGCCATGGAGCGTGGAGGATCCTCTTCATACGATCGCCGCCGTACACTGATTCGGAATTCAAGGTACGCGATTAAAAATGGCGTCCCTTGAATTCCTATTGGCTGATTTGAGCCTTCAAATTCAAATCAGCCAATCGGATGAAAGCTACTTTAATTCTATTGGCTGATTTGAATAGCCAATAGAATAAGAGCTACTGTAATTCCATTGGCTGATTAGAATAGCCAATAGAATTACAGTATCTCTTATTCTATTGGCTATTCAAATCAGCCAATAGAATTAAAGTAGCTTTTATCCGATTGGCTGGTTTGAATTTGAAGGCTCAAATCAGCCAATAGGAATTCAAGGGACGCCATTTTTAATCGCGTACCTTGAATTCCGATTCAGTGTACGGCGGGGATCGTATGAAGAGGATCCTCCACGCTTCATGGCTCTGGTCTTAAGTTCCAGCGTTGCCGATCTTCAGTTCCTGCATCGCCGGTCTTGAGTACCAGGGAGGACGGTCTTCAGCTCCGCGGTCATCGGTCTTCAACTCCTCCGCTCCACGCCGGCTGGTTCCTGGAAGAAGAAGAAGTCGCCGCCTGGAACAGGACCTTCTCCGCCGGTCTTCAGGACAGGTAAGGAGCACTTGGGGGTTAGACTTAGTTTTTTTTTAAGGGGGGATAGGGTGGGTTTTAGAGTAGGGGTGTGTGGGTGGTGGGTTGTAATGGGGGGGTGGTTGTTCTTTTTTTTACAGGTAAAAGAGCTGATTACTTTGGGGCAATGCCCTACAAAAGGCCCTTTTAAGGGCTGGTAATAGAGCTGATTACTTTTTGTAATTTAGTTTAGGGTAGGGACATTTTTTTATTTTGGGGGGCTTTGTTATTTTATTAGGGGGCTTAGATAAGGTGTAATTAGCTTAAAATTCTTGTAATCTTTTTTTATTTTTTGTAATTTAGTGTTTTTTTTGTAATTTAGTTTAGTGTATTTAATTATATTTTAGTTTAGATAATTGTAGTTTATTTGATTAATTTATTGATAGTGTAGGTGTATTTGTAATTTAGGTTAGGATTTATTTTACAGGTAAATTGGTAATTATTTTAACTAGGTAGCTATTAAATAGTTATTAACTATTTAATAGCTATTGTACCTAGTTAAAATAAATACCAAGTTACAAGTAAAATAAATATAAACCCTAAAATAGCTACAATGTAATTATTAATTATATTGTAGCTATCTTAAGGTTTATTTTATAGGTAAGTATTTAGTTTTAAATAGGAATATTTTAGTTAATAAGATTAATATTATTTAGATTTATTGCAATAATAATTAAGTTAGGGGTGTTAGGGTTAGATAGGGTTAATATAGTTAATATATATAATATAATAACTATATTAACCCTAATTTATTAGGGTTAATATAGTTAATATAGGTGGCGTCGGTGTAGGGGGATTAGATTAGGGGTTAATATATTTAATATAGGTGGCGGCGGTGTAGGGGGATTAGATTACATGTAAAAGAGCTGATTACTTTGTGACAATGCCCCGCAAAAGGCCCTTTTAAGGGCTGGTAGTAGAGCTGGTTACTTTGGGGCAATGCCCCCGCAAAAGGCCCTTTTAAGGGCTGGTAATAGAGCTGGTTACTTTGGGGCAATGCCACACAAAATTTGTAATTTAAATTAAAGAAAGTTGTGGAGAACAGAGAGCTCTGCACAACAAGTATACATTTATAGCACTCTAAAGTCTGGATAAATAAATCACCCTTGGGTGATAATGTGAATCACAGAAGTCATATGTAAATACTGTGGTACTTATGGGCAAGATAGATCAAAGAGAACTTAATTAAAAATTAACTTTTATTAAATCGTTTTAAAAAGATTCTCACGTACATAAAACACACAGTTAAAACTACGACTAGAGGGAATTTGAATAGACGTGCCCTTCAGATAATGTATGCTATAAATTAGCAAATGTAGGTAGTAGTTATATACTCTAAGAGGTAAATTCTGTATATTGTCTGGCTTATATATAAGTGCCAGAACAATTCGGTATTCACCCGGAGATATTAGGACTACTGCCAGGTATAAACTCTTAACTAGTAAAAAACTGGGGTAAAAGAACGTAAGTTATAGCATTGCCTGAGAAATATAAGGCACTTGAACAATAACACACTGTTAGCTACTGGAGTGGTAATTAACATGGAGGGTAATAAATCCGAGAATTCTAAGTGACATAGACTGGCGGGTGATGTGAGTTTAATAAACAGCACTTAAATTAAAGCATATGATGTCTTTGAAACACTGAGCCCTCACAAGTGTAAAGCCTAATGCTGCATTAAGGTATTTATAGAGAACACATACATCTCATATTGACGATTGCGGTTTGTAAATAAAGGCTGATATATTTAACATACGCCTCTTGCAGCATAAGAGCGATTGAACCTAATTCTTATTAGGGTAGGGCATAGTGTTAATTGAGTGTATACGTACAGAAGCAGTATAAAGCAGTATAAAATATATGCTGAGTATAGTGATATTAAACCCACTATGTAATTGTTGTACTATGCTGAATACTGTGTATGTCGGTAGTAGATGGTGTTATTGGTGTGATATTGTACAAAATTCAGCCTGTTTCTTGATCACATGATCAGATAGAGAATTGTTCCACTAAAATCAGCACACCTATGAAATAATATATAGATAAAAGCACCCGAGTAAAATTGGTTCATAAATAGGTATTATTGCACCCCTAATAATCACAAGGGGTAGCTTACTGATCAAAGGTAATTTAGTTTGGAGGTACTTGAAAGAGATTTAATTGTGCTGCAGCGGAAACTTTCATACACTTTTGTATGTGTGGTTAACCATTTGCGACTTGTGTTGATTCGCACAGCGTGTGGATAAAAAGCTAAAATATATGCTTTAGAAGTAGTGTTGATACGGCAAATGCTTTGCAAGTAAAAACATATACATTGTTTAACGTAGCAATTGATACAGAGAGGTTTTGTGCTCTGTAGCGATAATATAAATACCCACACTTAAATCGTAGTTTGTAAATACCATTGGTTAACCCACGCACATTTGTTGTATGTGTATCAGTCAGAGAGCAGAAAGTTGGCTGGCAGTTATGTAAAATTAATTATCAGTTAGTTGACCAAATATTTGCGCCGTATATTAAGGCAGTACCTTGTAAACTAAATCAGTATGTCATTGGCAGGTATGGTTATAAGACTGGTTTTAGGTTTGTTTAATGCCGTGTAGAGTATGTCTGCTAGTAAGGCATTTGAATGAAATTGATGCCAGATATAAACCATATGGCTGCTGCCAACGAGCAATAACCCCAGTGTCAGTAAAAATAGAATAATAAGAGTAGCTGAAAGGGACACGCTAATCGAACCCTGCTAGACGATTCCTAAAACACAGGAGCTCACTGGACTCCATCACCATTTCCCTAACATGTTTCGCCGCTTGTCGGCTTTGTCAAAGGGTGCGCGCGCGGTGCGCAAAACTGGATTTAAATAACGTGTGTGACTCAAAGTACAACCCCCTTAGTGTGACATCATAGATTGCTGCTGAATGATAGTCTGGGTCCTAGGTCCCGGAGTGTTCCACTTGATGTAACTGTATTGTTGGCAGTAAACAGTAATTGCAGGTGAGGTTAAATCTATATATAAGAAATACGTTATGATATGTAGAGGTCATTATTGGGGACAGAAAACGTGACACATATCGGATATTGATCCTAATTGTGAAGAAAGGGTGTTACACCAAAAGAATAATTATACTATGTGTTTATACCTACTGTGACTTAATAAAAATCAACTTGACATAAGTGAAGATAGGGTAAAAAATGGATATAAGTGGTAGTATAGCCACTTAATTTAATATATGTACGTATATATTTATATATATATATGTGTACTATAATATTTATTACGTATATAATACTTGTGTGCTTATGTGAAAAAGCTGTCAATAATAAAAATAAAAATAAAATGAAATTAAACTTAGAAAAATATTTAAATGAAGATTGTCTATGGTGCTTATGTGCTTCCTAACTTTGATTGTAACTAGTGAATGAAAAATCTCAGTGAGAGAAAACGAAAAACAAGGGAAATTTTATTAACATAAGTGAACAGATAGAAGTGTTTTCACAATACATAATCAGTGAATAGTATCACCAGTGAATTGAAATGTGTCACATAATTGCCATTATATATTATAATGTATAGATGTCAATTCCTCACTGTAACATGTTTAGCACTGTTGGGAGAAATACAGCAAATTAAAAATTATGGGAGTATGTACAGATAAGTTACTGTTGATTGGGTTTAAAGGAATGCAACAAAGTTATTGTTTTCATTCAGTCCAAATGGATGAATGGAATTTAATAAATAAATCCATCTACTCTCTGCTTTCAAAAGGGCTTGTTCCACATTGCCCCCACGGATACCTAATTCGGCTTTGTGTATGCCCCAACATTGTAAGTCAGACTGTCTAGATTTGTGTTTTTGCAAAAAATGTCTGGCTACTGACGTTATAGTTTTGCCAGCTTTGCTGTCATCAGCAGCATTTTTGATGTTCCTTAGATATTCTTGCAGTCTGATTCTTATTTTTCTGGTCGTCATACCAACGTAATATTTCGGACATTTGCATTGAAGTACATAAATGACTACCTCTGTGGTACAGTTTATATGGGCTTTGATTTGATGATTTTTTCCAAATCGATCTTCAATTTGATTGTTTTTTTTTCATAAAGCAACATGTGCTTTTGTATGAGCCATGTCTCAGTTGAGTTCTGGTTCTTGTACCCTTCAAATGACTGGGGCTAATCATATCCTTTAGATTTGACGCTCGACGGTAGCCTACTTGGATCTTATCACCAACAATTTTGCCAAGGGATTGATCAGATTGCAAAATATGCCATGATTCTTTGAGGATGTTTATCACATCAGCTGTTTTAGTGTTATAGGTAGTAATGAATCTAACAATTTCTTGTTGATTGCTGATACGTTGTTTAGATTTCAGTAATTCTTGTCTAGATGTGATTTTAGCTCGGTGTTCTGCTCTTTTAATTGATCTCCTACTATATCCTCTTTGTAGGAGTCTGCTTTTTAATTCTTTTGCTCTGTTCTCATAATTTGAGAACAGTTCCTCTTCATTCTCAAAAATTCCCCAATTAGGAGCGATTTTACAGTATTGGGGGCGTGAGCGCTGGTACTATGCAAAATGCTGTTGGTGGCTGTTTTTTTCCTAAATACATCTGTACTCAGGGTGCCGTCAGAGTTTTTGGTGATTGTTAAATCTAGGAATGATATTGAGTCCAGGCTTGCTTCATATAATAATTTAATATTGAGATCATTGGAATTAATTTTTGTTAGAAAATCATCAAGTTCTTCCTTTGGGCCCTCCCATAAAAATAGCACGCCATCTATGTAACGTAGCCATAGAGGGATCTGGTTGGTAAATTTGTCATTAATGTCCGAAAAAACTATGTGTTCCCACCAGCCTAAAAAGAGATTGGCATACGTGGGTGCACATGCGGTGCCCATTGCCGTTCCCCTTATTTGAAGATAGAATGCATGATCAAAGGTGAAAAAGTTGTGATTTAAGACAAATTGGAGAAGATTTAGAATAAATTCATTGTGTTCTATCTCTTCCTCAGAACCCATTTCAAGAAAATATTGCACTGCACGGAGTCCTAGTTGATGGTGAATACTGGTGTATAGGGACTCAACGTCCGCCGTTACTAACCAAGTGTTTTGATTAACATGAATGTGGTCAAGTTGTTTAAGGACATCTGTCGTGTCTTTCACGAATGATGGTAGTTGAGAGAGGTATTCCCTCAATCTGAAGTCAACGAATTGACTCGCTTTTTCAGTCAAACAGTTAATCCCTGAAACAATAGGGCGGCAAGGTGGATGGTTTGGATTTTTGTGGATTTTTGGTATCAGATAGAGTGTAGAGACAGTTGGATTGGTTACTTTCAAAAACTTAAACTCTTTCGGAGTTAGTAACCCATTGTTTTTTGCTGATACAATGATGTTAGCATATTCTTGTAAGTACTCGTGTGATGGTTGTAATTTAATTTTTTGTAACATTTGCAGTCTCTCAATTGCTTGTGAGCTTCTTGTTTATACTCATCGATTGGCCAAATTACCACATTACCACCCTCGTCTGAATTACGTATTATCACATCTTCCCATTGTTTCATGTCCTGAAGTGCCAGTGATTCACTTTTGGATAAATTGGAATTAGTCAAATTCTCTTTAAGGTTAGTAATTTTGTTACAGACCACATTGTTAAAGACTTCTAGTTGTGGGCAGTGACTTAATGTAGGCATAAATTGAGATTTGTTTTTGATTTTATCTCGCCAATTGGATTCTTTACTGGGTTCATTCTCATTAAGTAGTTCCTCCAAATTCGCCAATGAGGTTCGTTCATCATCTGATAGATTTGAAAGGTATTCAGTGTTACTCTGATTGGTGCTTCCTGAATAAATTTTTTTCAATGCAATTTTACGCACAAATAGTTGAACATCCTTGATTATCTCAAACTTGTCACCTTTGGATGTGGGATAGAATGACATGCCTTTTGAAAGTACACTAATTTGATCAGATGTTAGTAGCTTCTGAGACAGGTTGATTATTCTCATTGTTTCATTCTCAGCTCTGAGAAGGGGCTTGGATCCCTTTTGTATGGTTTCCAGTTTCTGCGTTCTGTCTTCTTCTGAGTTTCGGATTTTTTCTTCATTTGTTTTTTTGGTTTTCCTCCCACCTCTTCTTGTGTGCTTAATTCTGAAGAGGTGCTTTGATCTAAAAAATCCTTTCTCTTACGTCGAGTCATGGGATTATTACTCGAGCTAGCTACTGTGGAGGCTGTGGGTTCTGGGTCTGATTCTAAGGTCTCTGTATCTTCCCCCTCGGTATCAGAGATATCACTCTGTACGATGTTGACTCTGGAAGGTTTCTCCTTATTAGAAGTACCTCTTTTTTTCCATTTATATACTCTCTTGTTAGCATAGTCAGTTTTATCACGACTTAATTTCCCTTGTTTGGTTATCTTTATCTCTTGCTCATATTTATCTAGTTCTTTTTGGAACTTATTATATGTAGCTTCAAAGTCTTTAAGTGTTTCAAATTCTTTTAATTTGATATTGAGTTCTTGTATCTGGGCTTCATAGAGATCATGTTCTGATTTGTCGTGTTTAATTAGTATTTTCATTAATTTGTGAGAGCACTCTGATAGGGCTTCCTCCCATTCAGTGGCTAGGTCAGGATTGCGAAACTCAAAGGCTGGAAATAATTGGATCCTAAGTCCTCTTGGTATAAGATTTAGCTCAATATATTTTTCGAAAAAGTGGTGATTCCACCAGAGCTTATCTTGTTTATGCATCAATTTATGTATTTGTCTCAGACCATCCACCTGGCCGCCCTATTGTTTCAGGGATTAACTGTTTGACTGAAAAAGCGAGTCAATTCGTTGACTTCAGATTGAGGGAATACCTCTCTCAACTACCATCATTCGTGAAAGACACGACAAATGTCCTTAAACAACTTGACCACATTCATGTTAATCAAAACACTTGGTTAGTAACGGCGGACTTTGAGTCCCTATACACCAGTATTCACCATCAACTAGGACTCCGTGCAGTGCAATATTTTCTTGAAATGGGTTCTGAGGAAGAGATAGAACACAATGAATTTATTCTAAATCTTCTCCAATTTGTCTTAAATCACAACTTTTTCACCTTTGATCATGCATTCTATCTTCAAATAAGGGGAACGGCAATGGGCACCGCATGTGCACCCACGTATGCCAATCTCTTTTTAGGCTGGTGGGAACACATAGTTTTTTTGGACATTAATGACAAATTTACCAACCAGATCCCTCTATGGCTATGGTTACATAGATGACGTGCTATTTTTATGGGAGGGCCCAAAGGAAGAACTTGATGATTTTCTAACAAAAATTAATTCCAATGATCTCAATATCAAATTAACATATGAAGCAAGCCTGGACTCAATATCATTCCTAGATTTAACAATCACCAAAAACTCTGACGGCACCCTGAGTACAGATGTATTTAGGAAAAAAACAGCCACCAACAGCATTTTGCATAGTACCAGCGCTCACGCCCCCAATACTGTAAAATCGCTCCCAATTGGGGAATTTTTGAGAATGAAGAGGAACTGCTCAACTAACACAAATTATGAGAACAGAGCAAAAGAATTAAAAACCAGACTCCTACAAAGAGGATATAGTAGGAGATCAATTAAAAGAGCAGAACACCGAGCTAAAATCACATCTAGACAAGAATTACTGAAATCTAAACAACGTATCAGCAATCAACAAGAAATTGTTAGATTCATTACTACCTATAACACTAAAACAACTGATGTGATAAACATCCTCAAAGAATCATGGCATATTTTGCAATCTGATCAATCCCTTGGCAAAATTGTTGGTGATAAGATCCAAGTAGGCTACCGTCGAGCGTCAAATCTAAAGGATATGATTAGCCCCAGTCATTTGAAGGGTACAAGAACCAGAACTCAACTGAGACATGGCTCATACAAATGTGGTACCTGTAGAACATGTTGCTTTATGAAAAAAAACAATCAAATTGAAGATCGATTTGGAAAAAAATCATCAAATCAAAGCCTATATAAACTGTACCACAGAGGGAGTCATTTATGTACTTCAATGCAAATGTCCGAAATATTACGTTGGTATGACGACCAGAAAAATAAGAATCAGACTGCAAGAACATCTAAGGAACATCAAAAATGCTGCTGATGACAGCAAAGCTGGCAAAACTATAACGTCAGTAGCCAGACATTTTTTGCAAAAACACAAATCTAGACAGTCTGACTTACAATGTTGGGGCATACACAAAGCCGAATTAGGTATCCGTGGGGGCAATGTGGAACAAGCCCTTTTGAAAGCAGAGAGTAGATGGATTTATTTATTAAATTCCATTCATCCATTTGGACTGAACGAAAACAATAACTTCGTTGCATTCCTTTAAACCCACTCAACAGTAACTTATCTGTACATACCCCCATAATTTTTAATTTGCTGTATTTCTCCCAACAGTGCTAAACATGTTACAGTGAGGAATTGACATCTATACATTATAATATATAATGGCAATTATGTGACACATTTCAATTCACTGGTGATACTATTCACTGATAATGTATTGTGAAAACACTTCTATCTGTTCACTTATGTTAATAAAATGTCCCTTGTTTTTCGTTTTCTCTCACTGAGATTTTTCATTCACTAGTTACAATCAAAGTTAGGAAGCACATAAGCACCATAGACAATCTTCATTTAAATATTTTTCTAAGTTTAATTTCATTTTATTTTTATTTTTATTATTGACAGCTTTTTCACATAAGCACACAAGTATTATATACGTAATAAATATTATAGTACACATATATATATATAAATATATATGTACATATATTAAATTAAGTGGCTATACTACCACTTATATCCATTTTTTACCCTATCTTCACTTATGTCAAGTTGATTTTTATTAAGTCACAGTAGGTATAAACACATAGTATAATTATTCTTTTGGTGTAACACCCTTTCTTCACAATTAGGATCAATATCCGATATGTGTCACGTTTTCTGTCCCCAATAATGACATCTACATATCATAACGTATTTCTTATATATAGATTTAACCTCACCTGCAATTACTGTTTACTGCCAACAATACAGTTACATCAAGTGGAACACTCCGGGACCTAGGACCCAGACTATCATTCAGCAGCAATCAATGATGTCACACTAAGGGGGTTGTACTTTGAGTCACACACGTTATTTAAATCCAGTTTTGCGCGCCGCGCGCGCACCCTTTGACAAAGCCGACAAGCGGCGAAACATGTTAGGGAAATGGTGAGGAGTCCAGTGAGCTCCTGTGTTTTAGGAATCGTCTAGCAGGGTTCGATTAGCGTGTCCCTTTCAGCTACTCTTATTATTCTATTTTTACTGACACTGGGTTTATTGCTCATTGGCAACAGCCATATGGTTTATATCTGGCATCAATTTCATTCAAATGCCTTACTAGCAGACATACTCTACACGGCATTAAACAAACCTAAAACCAGCCTTATAACCATACCTGCCAATGACATACTGATTTAGTTTACAAGGTACTGCCTTAATATACGGCGCAAATATTTAGTCAACTAACTGATAATTAATTTTACATAACTGCCAGCCAACTTTCTGCTCTCTGACTGATACACATACAACAAATGTGCGTGGGTTAACCAATGGTATTTACAAACTACGATTTAAGTGTGGGTATTTATATTATCGCTACAGAGCACAAAACCTCTCTGTATCAATTGCTACGTTAAACAATGTATATGTTTTTACTTGTAAAGCATTTGCCGTATCAACACTACTTCTAAAGCATATATTTTAGCTTTTTATCCACACGCTGTGCGAATCAACACAAGTCGCAAATGGTTAACCACACATACAAAAGTGTATGAAAGTTTCCGCTGCAGCACACTAGAATCTCTTTCAAGTACCTCCAAACTAAATTACCTTTGATCAGTAAGCTACCCCCTGTGATTATTAGGGGTGCAATAATACCTATTTATGAACCAATTTTACTCGGGTGCTTTTATCTATATATTATTTCATAGGTGTGCCGATTTTAGTGGAACAATTCTCTATCTGATCATGTGATCAAGAAACAGGCTGAATTTTGTACAATATCACACCAATAACACCATCTACTACCGACATACGAAAGTATGCCATACTGACTTAATTCTAAGTATTCAGCATAGTACAACAATTTACATAGTGGGTTTAATATCACTATACTCAGCATATATTTTATACTGCTTCTGTACGTATACACTCAATTAACACTATGCCCTACCCTAATACGAATTAGGTTCAGTCGCTCTTATGCTGCAAGAGGCGTATGTTAAATATATCAGCCTTTATTTACAAACCGCAATCGTCAATATGAGATGTATGTGTTCTCTATAAATACCTTAATGCAGCATTAGGCTTTACACTTGTGAGGGCTCAGTGTTTCAAAGACATCATATGCTTTAATTTAAGTGCTGTTTATTAAACTCACATCACCCGCCAGTCTATGTCACTTAGAATTCTCGGATTTTTTACCCTCCATGTTAACTACCACTCCAGTAGCTAACAGTGTGTTATTGTTCAAGTGCCTTATATTTCTCAGGCAACGCTATAACTTACGTTCATTTACCCCAGTGCTTTACTAGTTAAGAGTTTATACCTGGCAGTAGTCCTAATATCTCCGGGTGAATACCGAATTGTTCTGGCACTTATATATAAGCCAGACAATATACAGAATGTACCTCTTAGAGTATATAACTACTACCTACATTTGCTAATTTATAGCATACATTATCTGAAGGGCACGTCTATGCAAATTCCCTCTAGTCGTAGTTTTAACTGTGTGTTTTATGTACGTGAGAATCTTTTTAAAACAATTTAATAAAAGTTAATTTTTAATTAAGTTCTCTTTGATCTATCTTGCCCATAAGTACCACAGTATTTACATATGACTTCTGTGATTCACATTATCACCCAAGGGTGATTTATTTATCCAGACTTTAGAGTGCTATAAATGTATACTTGTTGTGCAGAGCTCTCTCTTCTCCACAACTTTCTTTAATTGTAGTTCCTAATATACACAGCACCTACCCTGGAACTTTATACCCAAGTATCCTATTATTGGATATAAGTCTATAAGTACTATACAAGTAGTGCCATTGGTTCTATTTGTAATTTAGTTTAGGGTAGGGACATTTCAGTATTTTAGGGGGTAATACATTTATTATAGGTGGCATCGGTGTAGGGGGATTAGATTAGGGGGTAATACATTTATTATAGGTGGCGGCAATATAGGGGGATTAGATTAGGGGTTAATACATTTAATATAGGTGGTGGCGGTGTAGGGGGATTTGATTAGGGGTTAATCATTTTAATATAGGTGGCGGCGGTATAGGGGGATTAGATTAGGGGGTTAATCATTTTAATATAGGTGGCGGCGGTGTAGGGGGATTAGATTGGGGGTAATATAGTTAAAATAGGTGGCGGCGGGGTAGGGGGCTCACATTAGGGGGTAATAATTTTAATATAGATGGCGGCGGTGTAGGGGGATTACATTAGGGGTTAATAATTTTAATGTAGGTGGCGGCGGTGTAGGGGGATCACATTAGGGGGTTAGACATTTAATGTAGGTGGCGGCGGGGTCCGGGAGCAGTGGTTTAGGGGTTAAACACTTTATTAGGGATTGCAGCGGGGGATCGCGGTTGACAGGTAGATAGACATTGCGCATGCGTTAGGTGTTAGGTTTTATTTTGCAGGTAATTTAGGGAGTTACGGGGCTCCAATACTCAGCGTAAGGCTTACTACGCCTGCATTTTGTGGCGATGTGAAAATGGAGTAAGATTTCTCCATTTTCGCCATGTAAGTCCTTACGCTGTATATTGGATACCAAACTGCGCTGGTTTGGTATACCTGTCTATGGTTCAAAAAACTACGGCCGGGGGGGGGGGCGTGTCCTAGCAGCGGTCTGTAATGGCCGCAGATTCTTAGAGCTCCGGCTGAAAATCCTAAATCCGCCGATATAGGAAACCTTTTACAGTACAAATATCAAACTAACAGCCAGTATCACGGAAATACTTGACATTAAAACAATTTTTAAGCTATTTGCTGTATTCTTGACGCCGGATCACGAGATTGGACAAATAAGGCCTGGAGCGGCGGCTCATTGCAGGCAGCGTTTCCCCCCTCGGTAAGCCGAGGTATTTTGCCGGGGTCAGGATCATGAGCAGCATACTACCACCTTGCATACCTCTGAAGAGAATTTGGAAAAGAAACATTAACTTTAACGGAGGATTTAGGACTAACAAATACCTTCTTGTGAAATAAAATATGGCGGCTGAGAGAGAACATGACTTGATGACTCGCATGTATAGCATTCTTATAAAGCTGGAAGCATGCTTGTTGGATTTGTTCCAAAGAGCCCCCAGGGACTATCTAATGGATATACAGCAGACACGCAGTACAAAGATGAGTACAGATGGAGCCTTAGAGGTGGCTGCACAGGGAGTTGGTGCCGCGGTAACGGGCTCCCCCGTGGAGCCCTCCCTGCAGCTGAAGCATGTTCACAAAAATCCAACATTGCTCCATACATTAAAACCAACCCAAAAGGAGCCAATACAATACTCTCCGTATAGTCCAAAATTCAAGAATATGATAGCCACTTCAACTCTTAAAGACTTATTCCCACCTAAATATCGGCTTCCCGAGAAAGCGGGTCAATTTACAACTACGCACCTACTTGTAAAACACAATAACCTATTGCATGGGATCGAGTCGATGTTCAAGTATATACTGAATGCAGAGCTGACCACTTGTAATGGCTGGTTAATTATCACGTGCTTGCAAACGGGCAAATTTGCCTGTTTGTGGGCGCGCAATAATTTAGTGCTCCACTTGCAATCTTGCCCTCAGTGTGCATTCATTGTGTTCATTACTAACTGTATTTTGCAAGAGACCCTACAATAATTGCATTAAACCAACTTATCTATTTACATGCACCAACAAAAAATAAAATATACTAGAGTAAACTTGAATGAAAAATATGAACTATGATTTGCCATGTTTTTTTTTTAATGGATTAATTCCAAGGGAGTAGGCACATGTAGGCAATTCATTTTTCATAATGTCTGGCATAGAAATAAAACTGACACTTGATTCCTGCAGCTATTACAGTGCAGTAAAAGTAGACACATTTCGGCTTTGCTTTATTGTCTCTCCTTTCTATCATTTCTCACTAGCAACTTTTACAAAAGAAGTAGCAGATTTATTAATTTATTCATTCATTCATCCATTTTACTGTAGGTTCCTGCATCTATTTTTTTATGTTAAGTATTTTAAGTTAATCTTTGTGAAATAATCTTTTAGGTTACTTTTTATCACACATATCAACCATTTGTTTTGGTCATTTACAATATGAGCATTTCCAGTTGTAAAAATTAAAATTAATAAAATTGTTCCTTGTATATAGCCTATAATTTAATTTAGTCATTAATAATCTATTTATCTATCTGTCTGTCTATCTATTTATTGTAATGTTTAATTTCTATTTTTACTTGCTCTTAACTTCTCAAACTCAAGCAGGAAAAAGAACTGCTTATGCAATGCTGAATGCCGACAGCATATGCTGTCCGCATTCAGCGATGTCTGGCGGACATGATACACTGCAGCGTATCATGTCCACCAGACATTAATAAATTGTCCCCTATGACTCACACAAATGCAATTTAGCCAAGGCTTTAATAGCTCGAAATTGAACGAAACCCCTAGTTCCAACAGCAGAGGAGTGGGTTACCCATATTTCTGAAACTCTGACTCTTGAGGAGTATAGTTATTTTAAAATGTAAAAACTTGATACTTTCCATGATATAAAATGTTATTGGGAAAAAGCACTAAACACCTTTCACAATCTGTAACCATACCAAAGGGAGGGATGTGTGAGGTGTGGAATAGTGACTGTCCCTCTTATCTCCCTTACTTTCCTCTTGTCCTGTTTTTGTCTTCCTACTGTAAAAAAAATTTCCCCTTTCCCCATCTGACGTCGATATCACAGTATACACATGAATAGTGTCTCTAGGACTCTCCTGTAAACACCCTGTTTTGTTTTGAATTGTTTGATGTTTGATCTTGCTTTTACTTGTACTTTATGGTGACGTTGTTTGTCTGATAATCTTTAATATTATTATTATTTTTTTTTTTTTAATAATTTTTTATTGGGATATAATCAAATATACAAACTTTGCAAAACATACAGAGTAATCATCACAAATTGTATATAAGGAGGCAGATCATCTTTTACCCTGTTACTTGACATATCTCTACTAACAAGTCTTTCTTAGCTCATATCTCTCGTCTTGCTAGTATGCATATACTGTCCATGCCCTTTCAGGACTATAACGGCCTCTCTTGGACCACTGAATATATTGTGGTAAGGTTGAGCTGGGCGTATGATGGTAGGGTGATTAATATATCTATCCTACAGTTCGGTTGCTCAATAAGGATTAGCTGATATGGAACATGTCTGTTCCTGTGTTACCAGTCTTCTCCAAATCCTGAAGGTGACATAATATACTGTTTTTCAGACTAATACAATCAATTCTGCATTAACACAAACTACTTTTTAGTCTATACAAACAATGGAGAGACCTGTAGGGTGATAGCTGTAGTATCCTTAACCCCAGTGGTCTATAGGTACAGTTTGTTAATTGTGATAGTGCGTCATCTACTAGTGAGTGTCACTAATCTAGTGATTATATTGTGATCAGTTTTCACAGTGTTGGCGAGTGAATGGATGGACAGGAGGGTGTGACTATCAAGTGTCCCTACTTGCATTCCATCGCATTGTTATGTATTCATGTTTCTCTATTTTACCCGCCTTAAGGAAATGATATCTTTCCAGGATGAGCAGGTTTTCAACCTGCCTTTTCAAGAACGAAATGTCTGGCACTTCAGAGGACTTCCAGTTTTGGGGTATCATTATCTGGGCGCTGTTAATCATAACGTAGAGGAGTTATTGTTTTGTTTCGTCTCTGGTATTTGGAAGGTTGTGGAGCAATAACACACTTGGGTCACGTGGGATGTTTGTTGCTAAGGTTTTGTTGATATGTGCGATTACATCTCCCCAGAATGTACCTAACTTATCACAATTCCACCATATATGGAGCATGTCTGCTGTCCTACCGCACCCCCTCCAGCAATGGCTGCTGGTGTGTTTATATATCTTTTGAAGGCGCACAGGCGTGAGGTACCAGCGTGATAAAATGTATCATTCATTTCTTGGATTTTAGCTGATACTGATGCTTTTTTATGGTTTTGGAATATCCATAACCGATCTTTGGAATTGATGTTTGAACCTAGTTCTTTGGACCATTTATAGCAGTATGCCGGGAGGGGGCCCCCAGAGTCTGCCATAAGGATCTTGTATAAGGATGATATAGTGTGTCGAGGATATTGAGTTAGTGTACACAATGTTTCAAAGGCTGTCAACTGGCGTGTCATGTTGCATTTTTGTTTGTGTGTGTTAAGGTAATGGGCTAATTTTGTATAGGTGAAACATGACATTGGATTGTCACCTATCTTGTCTGCTAAATCTTGTTTCGGTAGGAGTTTCCCAACTGGGGCAATGCTCTTTAGTATGTAATCCTTTAGTTGTGGTGTGCTTGGTGATTCTGTTTTTATTTGGGGCATAAATGTCAGATCTGGGTTGCTGACGAGTGGGGTTAGGGGCGCTGGTCTTGTCGTGATGTGCGTGCTTCTATTCAGTATTGCATCCCACTGAAGGAAAAGCTCATTTAACAGTGGGAAGTCCTGTATTATACTCTGCCTTTGCGTTGAGTGAAGCCAAGCCAGCCATCCAACATTATCTGTCTGTAGTATCTCCCTGTCTAGTTGGATCCATTGCTTGTTATTTGAATTATGGCTCCAGTCTAATATTCTCTGTAGCATTGTTGCTATTCTATATCGTTGTATCTCTGGGAGTCCCAGCCCCCCTTTCTCTCTGGGCAGATAGATGGTTCTTTTAGGAATTATTGGTTTAATTCCATTCCAGATGAATTTCTCAATGTTACCCTGTAACTGGTTTAGATAGTCTTTGGGAAGGGCAATGGGTAATGTCTGCAGGATGTATAACACTCGGGGGAGAACATTCATCTTTATGACGTGTACCCTCCCTAACCAGGACAATGGTTTGTTTTTCCATCCAGAGAGGTCGCTTACAATGGTTTTTAGTAATAGGTGATAATTTGCCAAGACCAAGTTTTGAGGGTCTCTGGTCAAGAGTATTCCCAAGTACTTCACATGTGCTTGTTGAATACGTAGGGGGCAAGTGCTTCTTATTTTATCTATAACTTGGTCCAGGGCATTTATATTTAATAGCTCTGACTTGGACAGATTAAGGTGGAAGTTTTAAACTGTGCCGTACTCTGTAAATGTTTTTAAGAGGGTCGGTAGGGTTGTTTCTAAGTATGTCAAAGTAAGCAGTATGCGTACATTGATAGTTTATATTAATTTGTTTGTGTACGTACGCCTTTAATAATGGAATCTGATAATATTATTGTTTTAATTGTAATGTCCATCTACCAAAAACTCTAATAAAACAATTTTCAAAAAAACAAACAAACTTGCGCTACCCATAGATATTTGATTTAGTTGAGAGCCTTGTTGATTTCTAAAATTTTGATATCAAAATCCTGATATAAAATTATATATAAGGGTTGCTCTATAGATAGTTTGATCTTACATGGGAGGTTTTGGGGGAGTATATAGAAACATTTACTAGAAACCAGGTACCTAGAATATAAAAGATGTTATTTATTTTGAAAAGCTGGTCAGTTTTGAGCAGATCTGCCAAGAATAGATATAATTCTTCACCCCCCCCCCCCCCACAACTCCCATCACAGACCTTAGAGGAAACAGAAGATTTAGCAGTTTGTATCTTTCTTCTTGTATATATACTGTATTGTATATATTGCAGGTATATATGAACAGTCACACGAGGGCAGTAAAATATAAAGAATAGATAAAGTATGTTAGAGAGAACTTTATGTTATGCACATGCAGAGTGAAGGAAGTAAAATATTTCTCAATTATATTTTTCCATTTGAGAGAACTGAAAGAATGAGAATTGGATTTTGATTGTTTTCCATTGAATTAGCCCTAAAGTTATATGGATTGTTTATAAGAGGAGTTAAGAGAGTAATGTAAAGGCATTTTAGAAGATGGTGAATTTTTTATCTTGTATGCAGTATATCCAGAGTAAAAAAAGCAATACTTTAATAGTTTTGGAGGAAATCAGATACGGTATTTGACTTTAGACTATTCATTCTAGCTCAAGCTTTGGGCAGACCAGTGTTGTATATATATTATTTTGTGACTTAGTGGTGAGTGAAGAATTAGCATAGGAAGAGAGCATTTGTATTCTTCTTCTCATTCTTGAATTATGTTTGTTTCTTCCAGTGAATAAGTCATGCACAATCATTTAGAAAAAACAAGCAAAAAACTATTATGGACGGAGGAAAGTACAGTAGATATTTTAAAAAATATTAATGACAGTATTTATTGTAACCCATATATAGAGCTGCAGTATCGGATGAGGCATTACAGATAAAGATAATAATCTGTAATAGAGTGCTAAAGACTTTACAGCACCTTTAAGGAGGAGTGATGAGAAAAGGTTACAGGCTTTTTTTTTTATAGCAAGCAGTTAAGAATGTATTATAATGCATTTTTTAAATTACCAGTGGGATAAATGCTGTCCCTATTCATGTCTGACTGTAGGAGAATGCATTGCCTGTATTTTTTAAAACCAGGATTACAGGGAGTGCAGAACTATTAGGCAAGTTGTATTTTTGAGGATTAATTTTATTATTGAACAACAACCATGTTCTCAATGAACCCAAAAAACTCATTAATATCAAAGCTGAATAGCTTTGGAAGTAGTTTTTAGTATGTTTTTAGTTATAGCTATTTTAGGGGGATATCTGTGTGTGCAGGTGACTATTACTGTGCATAATTATTAGGCAACTTAACAAAAAACAAATATATACCCATTTCAATTATTTATTTTTACCAGTGAAACCAATATAACATCTCAACATTCACAAATATACATTTCTGACATTCAAAAACAAAACAAAAACAAATCAGTGACCAATATAGCCACCTTTCTTTGCAAGGACACTCAAAAGCCTGCCATCCATGGATTCTGTCAGTGTTTTGATCTGTTCACCATCAACATTGCGTGCAGCAGCAACCACAGCCTCCCAGACACTGTTCAGAGAGGTGTACTGTTTTCCCTCCTTGTAAATCTCACATTTGATGATGGACCACAGGTTCTCAATGGGGTTCAGATCAGGTGAACAAGGAGGCCATGTCATTAGATTTTCTTCTTTTATACCCTTTCTTGCCAGCCACGCTGTGGAGTACTTGGACGCGTGTGATGGAGCATTGTCCTGCATGAAAATCATGTTTTTCTTGAAGGATGCAGACTTCTTCCTGTACCACTGCTTGAAGATGGTGTCTTCCAGAAACTGGCAGTAGGACTGGGAGTTGAGCTTGACTCCATCCTCAACCGAAAAGGCCCCACAAGCTCATCTTTGATGATACCAGCCCAAACCAGTACTCCACCTCCACCTTGTTGGCGTCTAAGTCGGACTGGAGCTCTCTGCCCTTTACCAATCCAGCCACGGGCCCATCCATCTGACCCATCAAGACTCACTCTCATTTCATCAGTCCATAAAACCTTAGAAAAATCAGTCTTGAGATATTTCTTGGCCCAGTCTTGACGTTTCAGCTTGTGTGTCTTGTTCAGTGGTGGTCGTCTTTCAGCCTTTCTTACCTTGGCCATATCTCTGAGTATTGCACACCTTGTGCTTTTGGGCACTCCAGTGATGTTGCAGCTCTGAAATATGGCCAAACTGGTGGCAAGTGGCATCTTGGCAGCTGCACGCTTGACTTTTCTTAGTTCATGGGCAGTTATTTTGCGCCTTGGTTTTTCCACACGCTTCTTGCGACCCTGTTGACTATTTTGAATGAAACACTTGATTGTTTGATGATCACGCTTCAGAAGCTTTGCAATTTTAAGAGTGCTGCATCCCTCTGCAAGATATCTCACTATTTTTTACTTTTCTGAGCCTGTCAAGTCCTTCTTTTGACCCATTTTGCCAAAGGAAAGGAAGTTGCCTAATAATTATGCACACCTGATATAGGGTGTTGATGTCATTAGACCACACCCCTTCTCATTACAGAGATGCACATCACCTAATATGCTTAATTGGTAGTAGGCTTTCGAGCCTATACAGCTTGGAGTAAGACAACATGCATAAAGAGGATGATGTGGTCAAAATACTCATTTGCCTAATAATTCTGCACTCCCTGTATAATGACACATGAGCTTCTGGAATTTACAGGATTTGAGGAAAAATACTATGTACATATGTTTAATAATAAATGTAAAAATTAACAGATTTATAATATTATATATGTATACAATATATATATATGTATATATATATATATATATATATATATATATATATATATATATGTATTTATATGAATATACAGTATATGTGTGTGTGTGTATATATATATATATATATATATATATATATATATATATATATATATATATATATGTCAGAAGAAAAAAGGGTGGTCTAGCGTAAAACCTAGTGTAAGTAAAGGGGACCTATTCATGTATGATGTGGGTGTATTGAGAAATGTACTTCTCAGGAATACAAAACCAGATAAAATACTTAAAAACCAATAACACTGATGGTAAAAAAAAAAGTAATATACCAAATGATCTGGAATATATAATGATCTGATATATGGTCAGATAATTATATTAATGTTAGTACATATAATTAAAAAACACAATTGAAAACACAATAATGAAGTAGGTTGAGTCTGTGTAAAAGTTCCAAAATGGAAAGCTAATAAGGCTGAGAAAGCTTGATGAGAAAGAGTAGAAAGTCCCAAATTAGCAACAGTAAAGTTCAGGAAATATGGTAGAGACCCATACATTCAGGTATCCTCCCCTGCTGGTAATGCCTACTTACAAAAAATGGCCTCAATCGAATGAGGTAAGTAGAAGCCCATCAAAGACGAAATCCGTGTCCGTGTCAACTTCTGCAGAGAACCTCTGATGAAGAAGACTTTGATCTTCGAAGCGCGTAAGGATCGTGATGGGTATCCCAGTATCACTTTACAAGTTGTAGACACGTTTTCTACTGTTCAGTTGTTTTCTTACCTCATAAGATCGAGGTTATCTATGTAAGGAGCTGATTTTATATTATCTTCTCTGTTAATAAATGATGTTGCACTATTAGTGTGCCCTCTTGTTATTTTCTTTTCCCTATTATTCGTGCAAGCGGAATAGAAGTGAGGCAACAGGTTTTTCAACCAGTGTAGACACCATTAACCCAGATTGAGTCTCTTCTCCTCCCTGGGGTTTCTCTGCAGACGTTGACACAGACACAGATTTCGTCTTTGATGGGCTTCTACTTACCTCATTTGTATGAGGGCATTTTTTGTAAGTAGGCATTACCAGCAGGGGAGGATACCTGAATGTATGGGTCTCTACCATATTTCATGAACTTTACTGTTGCTGATTTGGGATTTTCTATTCTTTCTAATCAAGCTTTCTCATCCTTATTAGCTTTCCATTTTGGAACTTTTACACAGACTCAACCTACTTCATTATTGTGTTTTCAATTGTGTTTTTTAATTATATGTACTAACATTGTTATAATTATCTGACCATATATTAGATCATTATATATTCCGGATCATTTAGTATATTACATTTGTTTATTTTTCATTCATTATTTTTTATTTTTACCATCAGTGTTATTGTTTTTTAAGTATTTTATCTGGTTTTGTATCCCAGAGAAGTTCATTTCTCAATACACCCACATCATACATGAGTTTGTCCCTTTTTCTTACACTAGGTTTTTCGCTAGACCACTCTTTTTTCTTCTGACATTTTGTAATTTTTTCCACTGAGGGTAGTGCTGTCCTCATTGTGTGTGTCTGATAGCTGCACCACCTTAGTGTAGGCATACTTAACTTGTGTGTATATATATATATATATATATATATAATGCACACAAACACCTTGGTTGATAAATACAATTGCCCTTTTGTCTGGGGTGAGTGTAAATTCCGAAAAAGTGAGTATTACACTCCTGCAGTCTGGAACCTTGTATTAAGTTTCTATAGAGAGTAACAATAACCAAACTGATGCATAAATGCATAAAAATACAATACAGGTCCAATAGATTGAGGACAGATCAGGAGTTATCTAATCTCACAAATGATTAGTCCATAATAATCAGGAACACGGCTGCTCTCCTTCTTGCAGATCACTCAGGATCAGGCTCTAAAGATGGATACAAAAGACAAAGGGGCGCCTCATGTGTAGATCAGAGATGTAACAAATCCCACACTAAATCAAAGCCAAATGGATACTAATAATTTAGCTGGAGCACCCTTATGTGCTTGTAGTATTGAGCTGATAACTTGGGGTGTATCAGCTAACCCAGGAAACAGGTATCACTCATGAACACCAAAAGCAGTACCTGGTCGAGTACCAAAAAAGCAGTCCGCCCCAAAGAGCGGTGGAGATTAAAGTAAGGTGCTAACACTTGGCTTAAGTAAAACAAGGGTTTTATTAAAACTCACATATAAAACCAAAGCTTCAAGTGATAAGAGGGCATAAGCTTATAGCCCCCCTAATGCAAAGTGTTTCTCGGCTGACAAATCGACGTTTCATCAGGCATATAAACACCCTACCATCTCCTAAACTTTTGTACAATGAATGACCAATCCAAGCAAAGGGTAAAACACACCTCTCTAGAGGTGTGACTAAACACATGCGTTTACAATTATAGTAAAACAGTTCATGATCACAATTGTAATATGCAGCTTACAATTTCATCCTAATGGATCATTTTGAGTACAATACCCTAATCACACATATATGCAATATTTTAGATTCTCATATTTAAGTGCCCCGTGAAACTAAGTGCCATGTTTTTATATAAAGTGAGAATAAACCTCAATCATACCTGCTTCCTAATGTGCTAACTTTAGCATTGTTCGATGTGGTTATATAATATGCTTACTATATTTTTTGACCATAGTATCCTTGATTCGTTACTTAGTTTGTTGATGAATCCAAAATGTTTCCTTCATATTCGCTCTACGGCGTAATCACGTCTTAAGTCTATCCCTATTGGATGTTATTGTCATGTGTGAATGAAAGCCAATCTAAAAAAACGCCTATTTGAAGCATCACTAGTTACTAGATAGTTCTATTGTCAAAACTAAACTATATATAATACACACACACACCTTGGTTGATAAATACAATTGCCCTTTTGTCTGGGGTGAGTGTAAATTCCGAAAAAGTGAGTATTACACTCTTTCAGTCTGGAACCTTGTATTACACGCAAGCTTCTATAAAGAGTAGCAGGCAGAGATGGGTTAAGCTGGGCAGCAATACCGACTGCTGTTAAACTCAACTAAATATGGTTACTGTCTCTGGGCAAACCACTGCCATTTAGTGGAGGGCAGATGTAAAAACTTGAGGATTTGGAGAACTCAGAAGAAATTCGGTTGCATCTTCAGGCAGGATGTGATGGTCATCTTTATTCCACGTATATGCAGAGGCCAAATGTGAAGACATCACCACTTGTGCGCAACAAGAAGGAAGATAATACCAGAACCTTTATCAGTGGCAAAAGTAATTTGTCCAACATTGTCAGGTGTGTGACAAATTGAACCTGCAGATATTTACAGTGTGACCAGGATTTGTCTTACTTTGTAGAGTCGCTCAGTTGCCAGCAAGTTATTTTTGCATATTCATCAACATAACACTTTAGTAAATACTACAAAGGCATTCTATATTGGATAGCTATTTACTTGGTCTTTAAGCTGTTTGTTTTTCAGAATATCTATAAACACAATTATATATACTTATAACAGCTGTGTGTAGTTTGTTAATGTACAAAGAAATCACTATGCTTTTCCACAAATTGACTCTAAATATCACTTAGTTAATTTTTAAGGGCACTCAAATTACCTGTGTTTTACTATTGTTACAAACTAATTATTGAGCAATATTTTATTTGTTTCATCTGCACTGTGTACTTGATTTGTTCAAAGAGGATTTTAATTGTATGATAATAAAATTGTAGGTTGTTTTATGACAACATACAAATTAGCAAACTACAAAATAAACAGAACCCCATATTAAGTTACACTCCATAGAGACTCAGAGGCCTAGTTATCAACGTGTCTACTTACCTGCCTTCGTTGGCCCAATACGCCCGCCTAAGCTCGCCTACCATCGCCGCCGCAGACCTGAAAAATCTCGCCAAAGTTATAAAAAAAACTGTCAAAAAGCCGTGCACCAAGTACGGGGCGATGAGCAGCGGACTGTGATAGTTATCACTCATCCGATCTCACTGCTCTTCGGCTTTTTGGCAGCTTTATTGGCAAGCTGTCACTAAGCACTCACACTAACTATACTGTTCTACCCCTTATACCGGCGCCCCCGGAGCCCCCCGCAACTAAATAAAGTTATTAACCCCTAAACCGCCGCTCGCGGACACTGCCGCAACTATAATAAATGTATTAACCCCTAAACCGCCGCTCCCGGAGCCCACCGCCACCTACATAATACCTAGTAACCCCTATCCTGCCCCCCCTATACCGCCGCCACCTATAATACATTTATTAACCCCTATCCTGCCGATCCCGGACCCCGCCGCAACTAAATAAATGTATTAAAACCTAAACCGCCGCTCCCGGACCCCGCCGCCACCTATATTAAACTTATTAACCCCTATCCTGCCCCCCCTACACCGTCGCCACCTATAATAAATTTATTAACCCCTATCCTGCCCCCCCTATACCGCCGCAACCTATAATACATTTATTAACCCCTATCCTGACCCCCTACACCGCTGCCACTATAATAAAATTATTAACCCCTAAACCTAAGTCTAACCCTAACACCCCCCTAACTTAAATATTAATTAAATACATCTAAATGAATGTAACTCTTATTAAATTAATTATTCCTATTTAAAACTAAATACTTACCTTTAAAATAAACCCTAAGATAGCTACAATGTAATTAATAATTACATTGTAGCTATTTTAGGATTTATATATATTTTACAGGTAACTAACTAAAGTACAAAAAATAAAAAAAGCTAAGTTACAAAAAATAAAAAAAATAAGTTACAAACATTTCAAAAATATTACAACAATTTTAAGCTACTTACACCTAATCTAAGCCCCCTAATAAAATAACAAATCCCCCAAAATAAAAAAATGCCCTACCCTATTCTACATTAAAAAGTTAACAGCTCAATTATCTTACCAGACCTTAAAAAGGCCTTTTGCAGGGCATGCACCAAAGAAAACAGCTCTTTTGCCTGTAAAATAAAAATACAACCCCCCCAACATTAAAACCCACCACCCACATACCCCTACTCTAACCCAAACCCCCCTTAAATAAACCTAACACTACCCCCGGAAGATCATCCTACCTTTAGCCGTCTTCAGCCAGCCGACCACCGATGGAACCGAAGAGGAGATCCGGAGCGGCAGAAGTCATCATCCAAGGGGCGCTGAAGAAGTCTTCCATCCGATTGAAGTCATCATCCAGGCGGCGTCTTCAATCTTCATCCATCCGGAGCGGAGCGGAGCCATCTTCAGATGAGCCTACGCAGAGCCATCTTCTTCCACCGATGACTGAACGACGAATGACGGTTCCTTTAAGTGACGTAATCCAAGATGGCGTTCCTCAAATTCCGATTGGCTGATAGGATTCTATCAGCCAATCGGAATTAAGGTAGGAAAAATCTGATTGGCTGATCCAATCAGCCAATCAGATTTTTCCTACCTTAATTCCGATTGGCTGATAGAATCCTATAAGCCAATCGGAATTCGAGGGACGCCATCTTGGAAGACGTCACTTAAAGGAACCGTCATTCGTCGTTCAGTCGTCGGTGGAAGAAGATGGATCCGCGTAGGCTCGTCTGAAGATGGCTCCGCTCCGCTCCGGATGGATGAAGATTGAAGACGCCGCCTGGATGATGACTTCAATCGGATGGAAGACTTCTTCAGCGCCCCTTGGATGATGACTTCAGTCGGATGGAAGACTTCTTCAGCGCCCCTTGGATGATGACTTCTGCCGCTCCGGATCTCCTCTTCGGTTCCATCGGTGGTCGGCTGGCTGAAGACGGCTAAAGGTAGGATGATCTTCAGGGGGGTAGTGTTAGGTTTATTTAAGGGGGGTTTGGGTTAGAGTAGGGGTATGTGGGTGGTGGGTTTTAATGTGGGGGGGTTGTATTTTTATTTTACAGGCAAAAGAGCTGAATTCTTTGGAGCATGCCCCGCAAAAGGCCCTTTTAAGGGCTGGTAAGGTAATAGAGCTGTTAACTTTTTAATGTAGAATACGGTAGGGCATTTGTTTATTTTGGGGGGCTTTGTTATTTTATTAGGGGGCTTAGATTAGGTGTAAGTAGCTTAAAATTGTTGTAATATTTTTTAAATGTTTGTAACTTATTTTTTTGTATTTTTTGTAACTTAGCTTTTTTATTTTTGTACTTTAGTTAGTTTATTTAATTGTATTTAATTGTAGTTATTTGTAGGTAATTTATTTAATTAATTTAATGATAGTGTAGTGTTAGGTTTAATTGTAACTTAGGTTAGGATTTATTTTACAGGTAATTTTGTATTTCTTTTAGCTAGGTAGTTATTAAATAGTTAATAACTGTTTAATAACTATTCTAACTAGCTAAAATAAATACAAAGTTACCTGTAAAATAAAAATAAATCCTAAGATAGCTACAATGTAATTATTAATTTTATTATAGTTGAGGCGGTGTAGGGGGGCATGTTAGGGGTTAATAAATTTATTATAGGTTGCGGTGGTGTAGGGGGGGCAGGATAGGGGTTAATAAGTTTAATATAGGTGGCGGCAAGGTCCGGGAGCGGCGGTTTAGGGGTAAATACATTTATTATAGTTGCGGCGGTGTCCGGGAGCGGCTGTTTAGGGGTTAATAACTTTATTTAGTTGCAGCAGTGTAGGGGGCAGCAGATTAGGGGTTAATATGTATAATGTAGCTTGCAGTGGGCTCCGGGAGCGGCAGTTTAGGGAGTAATACATCTTTTTAGTTGCGGCGGTGTAGGGGGGAACAGATTAGGGGTGTTTAGACTCGGGGTACATGTTAGGGTGTTAGGTGCAGACGTTTCCCATCAATAGGATGTCGGGCAGCAGCAAACATGAACTTTCGCTATGGTCAGACTCCCATTGATTCCAGGCGGTTTGAAAACCAGGTACGCTGGGCCGGAAAAGTGCCGAGCGTACCTGCTAGTTTTTTGATAACTAGCAAAAGTAGTCAGATTGTGCCGAACTTGTGTGCGGAACATCTGGAGTGACGTAAGAATCGATCTGTGTCGCACTGAGTCCGGCAGATCGAAGCTTACATCACTAAATTCTACTTTTGCCGGTGTGTAGGGCTTGATAACTTTTTCAGCCTCGCCACAAATACGCTGCGGAATTCCAGCATATTTGAGGTTGACGGCCTCTCAATCTCTATCTCTCTTATCTCCTTTATGTCTCTTTCTATCCCTATATTTTCTTGTCAGGACCATCTATCCATTTGCTTCTTATAAATATTACCTTTGCATATTATACCTATATTTATAGAGATACAGAATTTATTGGTGCTCTCCAAATAAATGATAACGTGTACATATTCATGTATGTATATACAGTCATGACTAAAAATACTGGCACCCCTGCATTCTCATGTAGTTTTATTTTGTTCGTATTGGTATGACACAAAAAGGTAGAGAAATAAAAGCCAAATTTGACACATTACACGCAAAACTCCAAAAATGGACTGGAAAAAATTATTGGCACCTTAACTTTAATATTTGGTAGCACACTCTTTGGAAAAAATAACTGAAATCAATCACTTCCTGTAACCATCAATGAGTTTATTACACCTCTCTACTGGAATTTCGGACCACTCTTCTTTCGCCGACTGCTTCAGGTCTCTCAGATGGGAAGGGTTCCTTTTCCCAACTGCTGTTTTAAGATCTCTCCACAGGTGCTCTATGGGATTGAGATCTGGACTCTTTGCTGGCAAGTTCAGTTCTCTCCAGCGCTTTGTCTTAAACCATTTCTGGGTGCTTTTTGTTGTGTGCTTTGGGTCATTGTCCTGCTGTAAGATCCATGACCTCTGTCAGAGACTTAACTTTCTGACACTGGGCCCTACACATTGCACCACAGAATTCTTTGGTAGTCTTCAGATTTCATAATTCCATGCACACAGTAAAGAAATTCAGTGCCTGAAGCAGCAATGCAACTCCAAAACATCAGTGAACCTCCACCATGTTTGACTGTAGGGACTGTATTCTTTTCTTTAAAAGCCTCATTTCTTTTTCTGAAAACAGTAGAATGATGGGCTTTACCAAAAAGCTGTAATTTTCTTCTGTATGTTCACAGCACATTCTCCCAAAAGGATTTTGGCTTTTTCAGGTAAGTTTTGGCAAACTCCAGTCTGGCTTCCCTATGTTTCTGTGTCAGCAGTGGGGTCCTCCTGGGTCTCCTACCATAGCGTCCCATTTCATTCAGATGGCGACGTATAGTGCGAGCTGACACATTTGTACCCTGTGCCTGAAGGTCAGCTTGATATCCACCATCCAAATAATCCTTTATTGCAATCTTTGATGAATTTTTCTTTTTCGTCCATGTCTAGGGAGATTAGCTACAGTGCCATAGGCTGTAAACCTCTTGACAATGTTGCGCACAGTGGATACAGGAACATTAAGATCTCTAGAGATGGACTTGTAACCTTGAGATTGTCCATGCTTTTCCACAATTTTTGTTCTCAAATCCTCAGACAATTTTTTGCTGCTCTTTCTCTTCTCCATGCTCAGTGTGGCACATAGAGACACACAACAGAAAGGTTGAGTACATTTTTCACCATTTCATCTGGTTGCCGGTGTGATTTCTATATTGTCAGCACTTGATAATTGATACAGGTGAGTTTAATTACAAATTACAGAAGCATCACAAACTTGGAATACAATTATTTCTTACAATTTTGAAAAGGTGCCAACAATTTTGTCCAGTCCATTTTTGGAGTTTTGCGTGGAATGTGTCAGATTTTGCTTTTGTTTCTCCACTTTTGTGTCATACCAATACAAACAAAAGAAATAAACATGAGAATGCCTAAACATTTGTAATTGCAACAGTTTTCTGGGCGAAGTGGTGCATTATCTGACAGAAATGCAGGGGTGCCAATATTTTTGGCCATGACTGTACATACACACATATACAGTATCTACACAAATAAAAATACAGACATATACGCATTTGAACCCTTACCAGTCCAACACTGTGTCATATACCATATCCTTTTAAATTACTGTTAAAACATTTTTCTTAATAATAAACCTTTATATTACATTTAATATGCATATTTACTTGAATTACTTGCTTTATTATATTATACATGTGTTTTGTTATGCATTGCATGTTCTAGGTTTAACACTTTACTTCAGGCCGCCAAGTTCACTAAATTTTTCAGTGCTTAAGCTCAACACATAACTCCCCAATTGCAATATGAGTGACGATAGTGCACCTTGTGCTTACAATTGAAAGTAAAGGGGATGCTAAAAAAATCGTGGCCATGATCAGATTCTCTGGAAAATCTTTTTTAAAGGGACAGTCTAGGCCAAAATAAACTTTCATGATTCAGATAGAGCATGTAATTTTAAACAATTTTCCAATTTACTTTTATCACCAATTTTGCCTTTGTTCTCTTGGTATTCTTAGTTGAAAGCTTAACCTAGGAGGTTAATATGCTAATTTCTTAGACCTTGAAGCCCACCTCTTTCAGATTGCATTTTAACAGTTTTTCACCTCTAGAGGGTGTTAGTTCACGTATTTCATATAGATAACACTGTGCTCATGCACGTGAAGTAATCTGGGAGCAGGCACTGATTGGCTAGACTGCAAGTCTGTCAAAAGAACTGAAAAAAGGGGCAGTTTACAGAGGCTTAGATACAAGATAATCACAGAGGTTAAAACTATATTATTATAACTGTGTTAGTTATGCAAAACTGGGAAATGGGTAATAAAAGGATTATCTATCTTTTAAAACAATAAAAATTCTGGTGTAGACTGTCCCTTTAACATTCACTAGTAACACCATATTGTGCTCTATTCTTAGTGCAGGGTGGCAATATGGAAAGATCACCCTGTGCTATCGATATCACTCTACTTGTAATATATGCCACTATTTGTATGATCTGAACTATGTGCTTGGACTGTGTGATGTCACACCTGAAGCCAGGATATCTAGTCACTGGTTATGAACATCTAGTGAACTCACATATTAGGTTTCACATGTCAACTCCATATCTGGCACAACTGGATAAGTTTGTCACTTTTTTCCACTCTCATCCTGCTACTGATGCTGCTGCTTATTTTCTGTGACAACTTTCAACTCATACAGTGAAAGAAGATATATAAAGTAATTGAAATTATGAATGGGTGTGTAAAGGATATGAATGATTAACTTTGTATGTAACATTCTGAATGGAGTTGTGAAAGGTGCAAAGATAGGGCTCTGAAAGTTGTTTGGGAATATGGAAGGAGTGTGAATAAAAATATGAAAGAGGTATAATTGGCCAGTAATATGACTGACATGGCCTTTCCTCTCAACTGAGTGGGTAAGTAGCACTACAGTACTCTGACCCATGATAATTCAACCACTTTTATTTGTGTCTCCCTGTATTGTTTTGTGTGTTGTATGTAATATTTTAGAAGAAAATAGCTTTCCAGAAGTAGAATATATTCAAAAATAAATGCATAAATAAATGTATTTGAAATGACAACTAATCAATTTTGTATATAATAAAGTTAGTAAGAGCAACAGATAATTGTTCCTCATTAAAAATAAAGAATTTAATTAATAAACAAATTTTATACAAACTAAATTACCTACCATGACACAATTATATGTTTTTGGAATTAATTTAATTAATAAACAAGTTTTGCACAAACCAAATTACCTACAATGACGCAATTATAATTTTTTTTATTCATTTTTTGGCGACCCACATCATGTACAAAGCTATGTTATAGGTGTTTGGGAATTTTCCATATTGTTGAAGTGTGCCTTCATGCAACATACTTTTTTAAGGACACAATTGATTTAGTGTTTTTTAGCATTCATATTCTTACTCTGGGGGGAAAGTTGGTAAATAATACATCTTATTAATGTTTGCTTAATTTTGTTTTGTGTATAAACAAAATAAATCTTCAATGTTTTTTGGATGTTAATTTACAAGGAGGCTTGGCTAACTGTTCTATAATCACTGATATATACCACAAGTCATCAGTTGAAATCATAATTTCAATTTTAATTGTTAATAAATAATTATAATAAATAAAAATTATAAAATGGGTTATACAGTAAAATAAAAGTTGAACACAAATATTATGTGCATGCTACAATACAAATGATAATGCAATGTTCCAACTGAAAGTATATGTAGCCAGGCCTAAATCAAGTAAAGTTTCTTCAAAACAAAATATTTTCTTTGACCTTGTGCTTTGGAACTTTTTATAATTTAAAAGTCAGAAAATGTAGTAAAGCGTTGTATAAACACTTTTCTTATTAATTTCCTTGCCAACTTCTTATTCGCATTTATCAGAGCTTTTACAAAATTTCTAAAATAACAGCAGATCCTGTTTTTAAATATTAAGGCTGCAGTAAATCACTCAGCAAGACCGGAACTACTCCAATTTTCTTCTTTAATAAAACAAATATTAAAATGCCATTAAGAGAGAAATAAAGCATCAGCTAGTTACCCTAAGCTACAAGGCAAAGCTGTATAGACACAGTATAAATTCAAAAAGAACTGGTTATGGGTTATACTCCGTGCTGAATTGCTCTGACCCTTCCATACAGCCAGATTACGAGTTTTGCATTAGAAGCTATGCGGTGCTAACGAGCAGTTTTTTCTCACCGCTCACTTACCTACAGCGCTGGTATTACAGGTTTTTATAAACCCGGTGTTAAAAGGCAAGAAGTGAGCGTTGAGCAAAATTGTGCTCCTTACAGCACTCCAATACCAGTGCTGCTTAATTCAGCGGTGAGCTGGTTGTACGTTCTTGTGCACAATTTCCCCATAGGAATCTATGGGGAAAGCCGGCTGAGAAAAAGTCTAACACCTGCCAAAAAGCAACGTAAAACTCAGTAACACAGCCCCATTGATTCCTATGGGAAAACTAAAGTTATGTTTACATCTAACACCCTAACATGAACCTCGAGTCTAAACACCCCTAATCTTACACTTATTAACCCATAATCTATCGTCTCTGACATCGTCGCCACCTACATTATACTTATTAACCCCTAATCTGCCGCTCTGGACACCGCCGCCACCTACATTATACTTATGAACCCCTAATCTGCTGCCCCCACCATTGCCGACACCTTATATTTATTAACCCCTAATCTCCCTTCCCCAGTGTCGCCGCAACCTACCTACATTTATTATCCCCTAATCTGCCGCCCCCAACGTCACCGCCACTAGAATAAACATATTAACCCCTAAACTGCCGCACTCCCGCCTCGCAAACATTAGTTAAATATTATTAACCCCTAATCTGCCTCCCTAACACTGACGCCACCTACCTACATTTATTATCCCCTAATATGCCGCGCCCAACGTTCCCGCCACTATACTAAATGTATTAACCCCTAAACCTAAGTCTAACCCTAACACCCCCTAACTTAAATATAATTACAATAAATCTAAATAAAAATTAATATTATTACCTAAATAATTTCTATTTAAAACTAAATACTTACCTATAAAATAAACCCTAAGCTAGCTACAATATAACTAATAGTTACATTGTAGCTAGCTTAGGGTTTATTTTTATTTTACAGGCAAGTTTGTATTTATTTTAACTAGGTAGAATAGTTACTAAATAGTTATTAACTATTTAATAACTACCTAGCTAAAATAAATACAAAAACACCTGTAAAATAAAACCTAACCTAAGTTACACTAACACCTAACACTACACTACAATTAAATAAATTAACTAAATTAAAAACAATTAAATAAATTACATACAATTAGCTAAAGTACAAACCCCCCCACTAAATTACAGAAAATAATAAACAAATTACAAGATATTTAAACTAATTACACCTAATCTAATAGCGCTATCAAAATAAAAAAAGAACCCCCCCAAAATAAAAAAACCCTAGTCTAAACTACACTATCAATAGCCCTTAGAAGGGCCTTTTGCGGGGCATTGCCCCAAAGTAATCAACTCTTTAACCTGTAAAATTTTTTACAAACAACCCCCCCAACAGTAAAACCCACCACCCACACAACCAACCCCCCAAATAAAATATTAACTAAAAAAACCTAAGCTCCCCATTTCCCTGAAAAGGGCATTTGGATGGGCATTGCCCTTAAAAGGGCAGTTAGCTCTATTACAGGCCCAAACCCTAACCTAAAAATAAAACCCACCCAATACACCCTTAAAAAACACTAACCCCCTGAAGATCGACTTACAGTTCTGAAGACCGGACATCCATCCTCAAGGAAGCGGCAGAAGTCTTCATCCAACCGAGCCGAAGTCCTGAATGAAGCCGGGAGAAGTCTTCATCCAATCCGAGTGAAGTGGTCCTCCAGATGGGCAGACGTTTTCATCCAGGCGGCATCTTCTATCTTCATCCATCCGACGCGGAGCGGGTCCATCTTCAAGACATCCGACGCGGATCATCCTCTTCATCCGGAGTCTTCTTACTGAATGAAGGTACCTTTAAGTGACATCATCCAAGATGGCGTCCCTTAGATTCCAATTGGCTGATAGAATTCTATCAGCCAATCGGAATTAAGGTAGAAAAAATCCTATTGGCTGATGCAATCAGTCAGTAGGATTGAGCTTGCATTCTATTGACTGATTGGAACAGCCAATAGAATGCAAGCGAAATCCTATTGGCTGATTGAATCAACCAATAGGATTGAACTTCAATCCTATTGGCTGGTTGCATCAGCAAATAGGATTTTTTCTACCTGGATTGCGATTGTCTGATAGAATTCTATCAGCCAATCTAAATCTAAGGGACGCCATCTTGGATGACATTACTTAAAGATACCTTCATTCAGTAAGAAGACTCCGGATGAAGAGGATGCTCCGCGTCGGGTGTCTTGAAGATGGACCCGCTCCGTGTCGGAAGGATGAAGATAGATTGGAACAGCCAATAGAATGCGAGCTCAATCCTATTGGCTGATTGGATCAGCCAATAGGATTGAACTTCAATCCTATTGGATGATTGCATCAGCCAATAGGATTTTTTCTACCTTAATTCCGATTGGCTGATAGAATTCTATCAGCCAATCAGAATATAAGGGACGCCATCTTGGATGACGTCACTTAAAGATACCTTCATTCAGTAAGAAGACTCCGGATGAAGAGGATGCTCCGTGTCGGATGTCTTGAAGATGGACCCGCTCCGCGTCGGATGGATGAAGATAGAAGATGCCGTTTGGATGAAGACTTCTGCCCGTCTGGAGGACCACTTCGCCCGGATTGGATGAAAACTTCTCCCGGCTTCGTTATGGACTTCGGCCCGGTTGAATGAAGACTTCTGCCGCTTCCTTGAGGATTGATGTTCGGTCTTCAGAACTGTAAGTCAATCTTCAGGGGGTTAGTATTAGGTTTTTTTAAGGGTGTATTGGGTGGGTTTTATTTTTAGGTTAGGGTTTGGGCCTGCAATAGAGCTAACTGCCCTTTTAAGGGCAATGCCAATCCAAATGCCCTTTTCAGGGCAATGGGGAGCTTAGGTTTTTTTAGTTAATATTTTATTTGGGGCTTGGTTGTGTGGGTGGTGGGTTTTACTGTTGGGGGGGTTGTTTGTAAAATTTTTTACAGGTTAAAGAGTTGATTACTTTGAGGCAGTGCCCCACAAAAGGCCCTTTTAAGGGCTATTGATAGTGTAGTTTAGGCTAGGGTTTTTTTATTTTGGGGGGGTTCTTTTTAATTTTGATAGGGCTATTAGATTAGGTGTAATTAGTTTAAATATCTTGTAATTTGTTTATTATTTTCTGTAATTTAGTGGGTTTTTTTTATACTTTAGCTAATTGTATGTAATTTATTTAATTGTTTTTAATTTAGTTAATTTATTTAATTGTATTTAATTTAGTTAATTTATTTAATTCTAGTGTAGTGTTAGGTGTTAGTGTAACTTAGGTTAGGTTTTATTTTACAGGTACTCTTGTATTTATTTTAGCAAGGTACTGGTAGTTATTAAATAGTGAATAACTATTTAATAACTATTCTACCTAGTTAAAATAAATACAAACTTGCCTGTAAAATAAAAATAAACCCTAAGCTAGATACAATGGGGCCCATTTAACAAGCTCCGTAGGAAGCTTGTGGGCCCGTGTTTCTGGCGAGTCTTCAGACTCGCCAGAAAAACAAGTTATGGAGCTGCGGTCTAAAGACTGCTGCTCCATAGCCCTGTCCGCCTGCTCTGAGCAGGCGGACACGAATCGTCAGAAATCAACCCGATCAAGTACAATCGGTTTGATTGACACCTCCCTGCTGGCGGCCCATTGGCCGCGAGTCTACAGGGGGTGGCTTTGCACCAACAGCTCTTGTGAGCTGCTGGTGCAATGCTGAATATGGAGAGCGTATTGCTCTCCGCATAACTAATTGTAGTGTAATCGCCGCCACTATACTCAAGAATTCTATCAACCAATTGGAATTCAAGGGATGCCATCTTGGATGACATACCTTAAAGGAACCTTCATCTTAAATAGGAATAATTTAGGAATAATTTAGTTAATTATAGTAATTTTATTTAGATTTATTTACATTATATTCAATTATATTATATTATATTCAAGTTAGTGGTGTTAGGGTTAGGGTTACGTTAGGGTTAGGGTTAGACTTAGGGTTAGTGGTGGTGACGTTGGGGTGGAATATTAGTGGTTAATAACTGTAATGTAGGTGGCTGCAACATTGGGGGCGGAAGATTAGGGGTTAATAACTGTAATGTAGCTGGGGCAGAAGATTAGGGGTTAATAACTGTAATGTAGGTGGCGCGATGTCGGGGGCAGCAGATTAGCGGTGTTTAGACTCGGTTTTTATGTTAGGGTGTTAGGTGTAAACATAACTTTTGTTTCCCCATAGGAATCAATGGGGCTGCGTTATGGAGTTTTACGCTCCTTATTGCAGGTGTTAGGCTTTTTTTCAGCAGGCGGACACGAATCGACAGAAATCAACCCGATCAAGTACAATCGGTTTGATTGACACCTCCCTGCTGGCGGCCCATTGGCCGCGAGTCTACAGGGGGTGGCTTTGCACCAACAGCTCTTGTGAGCTGCTGGTGCAATGCTGAATATGGAGAGCGTATTGCTCTCCCCATAACTAATTGTAGTGTAATCGCCGCCACTATACTCAAGAATTCTATCAACCAATCGGAATTCAAGGGATGCCATCTTGGATGACATACCTTAAAGGAACCTTCATCTTAAATAGGAATAATTTAGGAATAATTTAGTTAATTATAGTAATTTTATTTAGATTTATTTACATTATATTCAATTATATTATATTATATTCAAGTTAGTGGTGTTAGGGTTAGGGTTACGTTAGGGTTAGGGTTAGACTTAGGGTTAGTGGTGGTGACGTTGGGGGTGGAATATTAGTGGTTAATAACTGTAATGTAGGTGGCTGCAACATTGGGGGCGGAAGATTAGGGGTTAATAACTGTAATGTAGCTGGGGCGGAAGATTAGGGGTTAATAACTGTAATGTAGGTGGCGCGATGTCGGGGGCAGCAGATTAGCGGTGTTTAGACTCTGTTTTTATGTTAGGGTGTTAGGTGTAAACATAACTTTGTTTCCCCATAGGAATCAATGGGGCTGCGTTATGGAGTTTTACGCTCCTTATTGCAGGTGTTAGGCTTTTTTTCAGCCGGCAAACCCCATTGATGAAATCGTGCACAAACACGTAAAACCAGCTCAAAGCAGCGCTGGTATTAGAGTGCGGTATGGAGCTCAATTTTGCTCAACGCTCACTTATTGCCTGCTAATGCCGGGTTTTTGAAAACCTGTAATAGCAGTGCTATAGGGAGGTGAGCGGTGACAATAACAAGCAAGTTAGCACCGAGCAGCTCTTACCGCAAAACTCGTAATCTAGACGATTTTTTGCTCCACTTAATATTAAACCACTCTATGAACAAGACTTTTGGGTGTGAAAAATGAATATATTTATATATCGTTTCTTGTTTTTGGCAATTGTTTTTCAATAGCCCAATGCTCCCCATCACTTGCCTTATCTGGAGGAGCCGATTGGGATTTGTTGATGGAGTAGACAAAGCTTCTCAATGTAATAGTTTTATCCAGTCTTTTGTATTGTTTTCCAGTAGCTTAGCTTATTAAATCTACTAAGGTGAAATAGCAATTAGTGACAGATTTGTAGCAGGGTTAGACTTGTGAAGTCTAAAATGTGCACTTCCAATGCTCAGAACTGGAAGATACACACTTTTCTGCATTAAATTACAGAAAAAGAATAAAAGTAAAAAGTATATTGCAGTTATCTTACTTATGAACAATTAAACAAATTATATGACAATATCAGAGTGTTTCATGACCCTTTAAGTTTAAGTCCGTATGAAATAAGTATGCATGAGATCCCTTGGTCTATTTAGGACTAGATTAAAAGTGGAGCACTAAATTATCGCGCACCTGCAAACGGGCAAATTTGCCCATTGCCGGTGCGCGATTAATAATCAGCCATTACAAGTGGCTGGTTATTGCTACCTTGAGCTTGCGGTAGCATTGAGCACTTATAAAATTAACCAGATCAGAAATATCTGGTTAATTTTATACATGTGCCTCAAATGCCCTAATAAAAGTCTAGTGTATTTTATTAAAAAATAAAGATAGCAGCATCTTTATTTTTTAATAAAATAACTGCACTAGGCAGTATTTTGGGGCTAAGGTTGCCAGAGTGGGAAGTTAGAAAAAAAAAAAAACGGCACTGAAAAGTGCCTTTACATTGCGGTCTATGTGAACTGTGTATTCCCAGTAAATATACAGTATTTGCTTATATACATATATATTTATGTGTTAATATGTTTATTTACAAACACATAAATATATATTTATATAATCATATACATATATATTTAAATTTGCTGCCATTGTTGCCCTACTTACCTCCTTCGCTGCATTCTGAGGGTATCAGAATGAGGCTCCCATTGGATCCTACTGAAGTGCGCTCTCGTAAACTAAATGCTTCCCAGCAATGCGAACATGAGCTCGCGTTCGCATCGCAATCAACTTGTAATACCAGAGCACATTAGCGTGCACTGTTATTACACAGTGGTGCGTAAATATTGCTTTCATGAAAACGATATTTAGCACTCCACTTGTAATCTGGCCCTTAGTGTTTTGTTTTATTTAACTTTAAATTTTAATAATACATTTTCTATTAGAGCTTGATTTCCATGGTACTTGTGAGAATTCTGTAGCCTGTTTTGCTGGATGGCAACAATTTGTTTCAGATTATTTTTTTAAACATTTGCGGCTAGATTACGAGTTGTGCGTTAAGGTAAAAAATCAGCGTTAACAGGTCCTAACGCTGCTTTTTTACGCCCGCTGCTATTACGAGTCTTGCAGGTTTAGGTGTACCGCACACTTTTTTAGCCTTACCGCAAACCTACTTACGTAAATTTCATAAAGGCTTTTTTCTATGGGACTTCCATAGCGATGTCCCTGTAAAAAAAGGAGTACCATAGCGTAACAAGTCCTCAAAGTGGTTAAAATACTTGGAATAATGCTTACCAACAGGTCTACGCGTTTCGGCCCCAAAATAAGGCCTTTATCAAGACTGAGTCTTGATAAAGGCCTTATTTTGGGGCCGAAACGCGTAGACCTGTTGGTAAGCATTATTCCAAGTATTTTAACCACTTTGAGGACTTGTTACGCTATGGTACTCCTTTTTATTTTTTTTTTACAGGGACATCTCTAGGACATTGGACAAAGAGCTGACCGTTGTTAGGATTCGCCTGGGAACTCTACCCCTCAGGATTCAAGGTTCCTTCATGTGATTGCCTTTTAATTTACTGTTTTTTGGATTACAACACTCTTTTTGTTCTTTTTTGTTCTTTTTTAATCCTTTGTTGAACATCATTTTTGTATCTGTTTTTTGATTTTTATTTTCATTTTTTCACTGGATTTCCTCTTTTTGCCTTGGGTATACCCCCCTTTTTCCACATTTTCCACTCAATGGCAGTTATTCACCTGTGATTTAATATATATTTTTTGCACTGCAGTGCCATCGGGACTTTTCAATATATTATATTTTATTGTGATTTTTTGAATTTTTGATGTGAATTATTTTTCCTTATCTTTTACACACATAGTGATCACAATTACTTTCACTCATGTTGCACAACATTTGCACTATCATGTTGCACATTTAAGTCGCATACATTTTTATGTTGCTTACACATTTTGTTCATTTGTGTGTCCACAAGCCCATGTGGATTTCACCATTTTAGTTTTCCACCCCTTGGACCCAATTGCTATTTGCACTTTGTGAGTGTATCAGCACAACACTCCACCTTACCATTGTTTTTAACAACTGTTTTTATTAACTGTTTTTTACCCATTTTATCTATTGGTACCAATACTGTTGTATTGTAATAAATTCTTGTTCAGCCTTAGCAGGTATATTTCGTTTTTAGTGTTTATATTTATCCCTTAGCCTTTATTGGCGCTGTACATATTCCTTCATTACCTGTTCTTTCCTTTGGGGGTTGGTTAGACCCTTTATTTGTACTCAGCATAAGGGAATATCTTAGCGCTTGGCTACCACACCTCACTTTCCTTAAATATTATTAACCCCTAATCTACCGCTCCTAACATCGCCGCCACCTACATTATACTTATTAACCCCTAATCTGCCGTCCCCAATGTCGCCGCAACTATTCTAAATTTATTAACCCTTTAAACCTAAGTCTAACCCTAACCCTAACACCCCCAAATTTAAATATAATTTAAATAAATCAAAATAAAATTAATATAATTAACTAAATTATTCCTAAAACTAAATGCCTATAAAATAAACCCTAAGCTAGCTACTATATAACTAAAAGTTACATTGTAGCTAGCTTAGGGTTTATTTTTATTTTACAGGCAAGTTTGTATTTATTTTAACTGGGTAGAACAGTTACAAAATAGTTATTAACTATTTAATAACTACCTAGCTAAAATAAATACCTGTAAAATAAAACCTAACCTAAGTTACACTAACACCTAACACTACCCTACAATTAACTAAATTAACTAAATTAAATACAATTAAATAAATTAAATACAATTAGCTAAATTACAAAAAACCCCACTAAATTACAGAAAATAAAAAACAAATTACAAGATATTTAAACTAATTACACCTAATCTAAGAGCCCTATCAAAATAAAAAAAGCCCCCCCCCCCAAAATAAAAAAAAACCCTAGCCTAAACTAAACTACCAATAGCCCTTAAAAGGGCCTTTTGCGGGGCATTGCCCCAAAGAAATCAACTCTTTTACCTGAAAAAAATAATAAAAACACCCCCCCACACACACAAACAGCATGAACGAATCAATTTCGTCAAGCAATCATTTGTTTTTTGTCCTTTTCATTTATTAATGTATTTGGTTGATTGTATTACAAACAATTTGACAAATCAGCAGAATTCAATAAGGATATCATACTAAAAATATATATTTTAATAGAGGCAAATTTGTACAGCACATAATAGGCAATGTTGCAATTAGAGATGTGCAATTTTTAATTCGTTTGAAGCCTGATTGCACATCTCAAATTGCAACCTTGCCTATTATGTGCTGTGCAAATTTGCCTCTTTATAAAAATATATATTTTGAGTATAATATCCTTATTGTCCCAGGTTACACCTATAGGTGTCTAATGATTATCAACAAAAAAAAGACCATTAAAGTATATGGGAATTCTAGTAGATAAATAATTTGAAACTTTTTTTCTAAAGAATTGTGTTCACCTCCCTAATCATTAGATGATTATTAACCAAACAATATAACTCCTTTCCCCCATTCCTGCACCTTTTTGTTGGTGCAATCATTAATTTTTTGTCCATTTCATCCAATAATGTATTCAGCTGTTCGTATATCAAACAACCCAATGAATCATGAAATTCAGGCCAATTTGCTTTGTCCAAAACCCAAAATGCACATTTCTAACGGCAACCTTCCCTATTATGGACCAGATTACAAATGGCATGGTATTATGCACTTTTGTGCGCACAAACGCCACTAGAAGTAAACTTTTAATGCATGCGGGTCTGTGAGCATATTACAAGTTGAAAGTAAATGTTTTGTGTGAGCAAAACCAGATACAGGCTAACTCCCTAATGCATTCTCCTTACTGCATTCACCCCATAAACCCAAACCATGTTAGACCAAGTGCACTCAACCCGCTGTGAGTTATAAATATTTAACATTCCAATGTTCTTCACATAAAAGAACGTTCTTTTTATTTATATATATATATATATATATATATATATATATATATACTGTACGTATATATATATATGTGTGATTTGTTAAAAAATATATTGAAACCTATATATCAATATGAATATATACAGGTATAGATATAAACAGATATATCAGAATATATATTTAAAAAAAAATATTGGTTAGATTACGAGTTTTGTGTTAGATGCTCACTTACATGCAGCGCTGGTATTACAAGTTTTTACAAACCCGTCGTTAAAAGGCAATAAGTGAGCGTTGAGCAAAAATTTGCTAATTACGGCACTCCAATACCAGCGCTGCTTAAGTCAGCGGTGAGCTGGTTGTACGTGCTCGTGCACGATTTCCCCATAGGAATCAATAGGGAGAGCCTGCTGAGAAAAAGTCTTAAACCTGCAAAAAAGCAGCGTAAAACTCCTTAACGCAGCCCCATTAATTCCCATTAATATGGGGAAATAAAAGTTATGTCTACACCTAACACCCTAACATGAACCCCGAGTCTAAACACCCCTAATCTTACACTTATTTACCCTAATCTGCCACCCCCGACATCGCAGACACCTACATTATATTTATTAACCCCTAATCTGCCGCTCCGGACACCGCCTCCACCTACATTATACTTACGAACCCCTAATCTGCTGCCCCCAACATCGCCGCCACCTACATTATATTTATTAACCCCTAATCTGCCGTCCCCAATGTCGCTGCCACCTACCTACACTTATTAACCCCTAATCTGCCGCCCCCAACGTCGCTGCCACTATAATAAACATATTAACCCCTAAACCGCCGCACTCCCGCCTCGCAAACATTAGTTAAATATTATTAACCCCTAATCTGCCATCCCTAACATCGCTGCCACCTACCTACATTTATTAACCCCTAATCTGCCGCCTCCAATGTCGTCACCACTATGCTAAATGTATTAACCCCTAAACCTAACCCCTAACCCTAACACCCCCTAACTTAAATATAATTTAAAACAATCTAAACAAAATTAATATCATTAACTACATTATTCCTATTTAAAACTAAATACTTACCTATAAAATAAACCCTAAGCTAGCAGCTACAATATAACTAATACAGGGAGTGCAGAATTATTATGCAAGTTGTATTTTTGAGGATTAATTTTATTATTGAACAACAACCATGTTCTCAAGGAACCCAAAAAACTCTTTAATATCAAAGCTGAATAGTTTTGGAAGTAGTTTTTAGTTTGTTTTTAGTTATAGCTATTTTAGGGGGATATCTGTGTGTGCAGGTGACTATTACTGTGCATAATTATTAGGCAACTTAACAAAAAACAAATATATACCCATTTCAATTATTTATTTTTACCAGTGAAACCAATATAACATCTCAACATTCACAAATATACATTTCTGACATTCAAAAACAAAACAAAAACAAATTAGTGACCAATATAGCCACCTTTCTTTGCAAGGACACTCAAAAGCCTGCCATCCATGGATTCTGTCAGTGTTTTGATCTGTTCACCATCAACATTGCGTGCAGCAGCAACCACAGCCTCCCAGACACTGTTCAGAGAGGTGTACTGTTTTCCCTCCTTGTAAATTTCACATTTGATGATGGACCACAGGTTCTCAATGGGGTTCAGATCAGGTGAACAAGGAGGCCATGTCATTAGATTTTCTTCTTTTATACCCTTTCTTGCCAGCCACGCTGTGGAGTACTTGGACGCGTGTGATGGAGCATTGTCCTGCATGAAAATCATGTTTTTCTTGAAGGATCCAGACTTCTTCCTGTACCACTGCTTGAAGAAGGTGTCTTCCAGAAACTGGCAGTAGGACTGGGAGTTGAGCTTGACTCCATCCTCAACCCGAAAAGGCCCCACAAGCTCATCTTTGATGATACCAGCCCAAACCAGTACTCCACCTCCACCTTGCTGGCGTCTGAGTCTGACTGGAGCTCTCTGCCAATTACCAATCAAGCCACGGGCCCATCCATCTGGCCCATCAAGACTCACTCTTATTTCATCAGTCCATAAAACCTTAGAAAAATTAGTCTTGAGATATTTCTTGGCCCAGTCTTGACGTTTCAGCTTGTGTGTCTTGTTCAGTGGTGGTCGTCTTTCAGCCTTTCTTACTTTGGCCATGTCTCTGAGTATTGCACACCTTGTGCTTTTGGGCACTCCAGTGATGTTGCAGCTCTGAAATATGGCCAAACTGATGGCAAGTGGCATCTTGGCAGCTGCACGCTTGACTTTTCTCAGTTCATAGGCAGTTATTTTGCGCCTTGGTTTTTCCACACGCTTCTTGCGACCCTGTTGACTATTTTGAATGAAACGCTTGATTGTTCGATGATCACGCTTCAGAAGCTTTGCAATTTTAAGAGTGCTGCATCCCTCTGCAAGATATCTCACTATTTTTTTACTTTTCTGAGCCTGTCAAGTCCTTCTTTTGACCCATTTTGCCAAAGGAAAGGAAGTTACCTAATAATTATGCACACCTGATATAGGGTGTTGATGTCATTAGACCACACCCCTTCTCATTACAGAGATGCACATCACCTAATATGCTTAATTGGTAGTAGGCTTTCGAGCCTATACAGCTTGGAGTAAGACAACATGCATAAAGAGGATGATGTGGTCAAAATACTCATTTGCCTAATAATTCTGCACTCCCTGTAGTTACATAGTATCTATCTTAGGGTTTATTTTTATTTTAAGGCAAGTTTGTATTTATTTTAACTAGGTACAATAGTTATTAAATAGTTATTAACTATTTAATAACTACCTAGCTAAAATAAATACAAAAGTACCTGTAAAATAAAACCTAACCTAAGTTACAATAACACCTAACACTACACTATAATTAAATAAATTAGCTAAATTAAATACATTTACCTAAATTAAATGAAATTAGCTAAAGTAAAAAAAACAAACAAACAAACACTAAATTACAGAAAATAATAAACAAATTACAGATATTTAAACTAATTACACCTAATTTAATAGCCCTATCAAAATAAAAATGCCCCCCCCCAAAAAAAAAATCTAGCCTAAACTACCAATAGCCCTTAAAAGGGCCTTTTGCAGGGCATTGCCCCAAAGTAATCAGCTCTTTTACCTGTAAAAAGAAATACAAACAACCCCCCCAACAGTAAAACCCACCACCCACACAACCAACCCCCCAAATAAAATACTATCTAAAAAAAAGCTCCCTGAAAAGGGAATTTGGATGGGCATTGCCCTTAAAAGGGCAGTTAGCTCTATTGCAGGCCCAAAGTCCCTAACCTAAAGATAAAACCCACCCAATACACCCTTAAAAAAACCTAACACTAACCCCATGAAGATCGACTTACTGTTCTGAAGATCCGACATCCATCCTCAAGGAATTGGCAGAAGTCTTCATCCAACCGGGTCGAAGTCCTCAACGAAGCCGGGAGAAGTCTTCATCCAAGCCGGGCGAAGTGGTCCTCCAGATGGGCAGAAGTCTTCATCCAGACGGCATCTTCTATCTTCATCCATCCGACGCGGAGTGGCTCCATCTTCAAGACATCCAACGCAGAGCATCCTCTTCATCTGACGACTAAAGACGAATGAAGGTACCTTTAAGTGACGTCATCCAAGATGGCGTCCCTAAGATTCCGATTGGCTGATAGAATTGCAATCAGCCAATAGGATTGAGCTCGCATTCTATTGGCTGTTCCAATGTATTTTTTTTTACAGGTAAAATAGCTGATTACTTTGGGGCAATGCCCCGCAAAAGGCCTTTTTAAGGGCTATTGGTAGTTTAGTTTAGGCTAGGGTTTTTTTTTAATTTTGATAGGGCTATTAGATTAGGTGTAATTAGTTTAAATATCTGTAATTTGTTTATTATTTTCTGTAATTTAGTTGTTTTTTTTGTACTTTAGCTAATTTAATTTAATGTAGGTAATTGTATTTAATTTAGTTAATTTATTTAATTATAGTGTAGTGTTAGGTTAGGTTTTATTTTACAGGTACTTTTGTATTTAACTATTTAATAACTAAAATAAATACAAAGTTGCCTGTAAAATAAAAATAAACCCTAAGCTAGCTACAATGTAACTATTAGTTATATTGTAGCTATCTTAGGGTTTATTTTATAGGTAAGTATTTAGTTTTAAATAGGAATAATGTAGTTAACTATAGTAATTTTATTTAGATTTATTTGAATTATATTTAAGTTAGGGGGTGTTAGGGTTAGACTTAGGCTTAGGGGTTAATACATTTAGTATAGCAGCGGCAACGTTGGGGGTGGCAGATTAGGGGTTAATAAATGTAGGTAGGTGGCAGCGATGTTAGGAACGGCAGATTAGGGATTAATAATATTTAACTAATGTTTGTGAGGCAGGAGTGTGGCGGTTTAGGGGTTAAAATGTTTATTATTGTGGCAGCGACGTTGGGGGCGGCAAATTAGGGGTTAATAAGTGTATGTAGGTGGCGGCGACATTGGGGGCAGCAGATTAGGGGTTAATAAATATAATGTAGGTGGCAGCGATGTTGGGGGCAGCAGATTAGGGGTTCATAAATATAATGTAGGTGGCGGGGGTGTCCGGAGAGGCAGTTTAGGGGTTATAAATTTTATTTTAGTGTTTGCGATGCGGGAGGGCCTCGGTTTAGGGGTTAATAGGTAGTTTCTGGGTGTTAGTGTACTTTTTAGCACTTTAGTTATGAGTTTTATGTTACTGTATTGTACCATAAAACTCTTAACTACTGACATTTAAATGCGTTAGGACTCTTTACGGGGTTTTTCAGTCATTGCACAGTAAAAAACATTTTAACGTATTACAATTGAATAAAATGATTTTATTGTTTTAAGGTGTTTGAGTGCAAAGGGCTCCATAGTGTATATATAAACACACACATACACACATATATATTTATTTATATATATATGTGTGTATATATATATACAACCTGTTCCAAATTATTATGCCAATGATATCTTTCTCATTGTAATGTGATGTAAACAACAGTCAGCATAATTCTCATGTTATCAACTATTAAGAGTACAATTTAAATTTTATTGAACAAACCTCCTAATGATAACAGTATTTTGTTTTTCAAAATTAAAAACTTTCAATGCACTGTTCCAAATTATTACGCACAGTAAGTTTCAAAACACTTTATAGGTTGTAAAGAACTGAAAATTGTCATTTGTCGTGTTTGCAGCATATTTACTGAAAGCAAAAGCTATTTCAATCAAACTTTAAACAACATTTTAACTTTTTAAACATTTTAACAGGTCACGTTACATTTTAACATAGGACCCCTTATTTGATAGCAGCTTCACAAGTCTTGCATCCATTGAACTTGTGAGTTTTTGGACAGTTTCTGTTTGAATTTGTTTGCAAATAGAATAGTCTCCCAGGGCTGCTGTTTGGATGTAAACTGCCTCCCACCCTCACAGATCTTTTGCTTGAGGATGCTCCAAAGGTTCTCAATAGGATTGAGGTTAGGGGAGGATGGAGGCCACACCATGACTTTCTCTCCTTTTATCCCCATAGCAGCCATTGATGCAGAGGTATTCTTTGCAGCATGAGATGGTGCATTGTCATGCATGAAGATGATTTTATTACAGAAAGCATAGTTCTTTCTTCTGTACCAGGGAAGTGGCCAGTCAGGAACTCCACATACTTTGCAGAGGTCATCTTTACACCTTCGGGGACCCTAAAGGGGCCGACCAGCTCTCTTCCCATGATTCCAGCCCAAAACATGACTCCACCACCACCTTGCTGACGTTGCAGCATTGTTGGAACAGGGTGGCCGTCCACCAACCATCCACTACTCCATCCATCTGGACTATCCAGGGTTACACGGCACTCATCAGTGAACAGGACTGTTTGAAAATTAGTCTTCATGTATTTTTCTGCCCAATGCAGCCGTTTCTGCTTGTGAGCATTGGTTAGTGGTGTCCGAATGGAAGGTTTATGCACAGTTGCAAGACTCTGGAGGACTTTAAAACTTGATGTCCGTGGGACTCCAGAGGCACCAGCAGCTTCAAATATCTGTTTGCTGCTATGTAATGGTATTTTAGCAGCTGCTCTCTTGATCCGATGCATGGATCTGGCAGAAATCTTCCTCAATGTGCCTTTATCTGCACGAACCCGTCTGTGCTCTGAATCAGCCACAAATCTCTTAATAGTGCAATGATCACGCTTAGGTTTTCATGAAATATCTAATGTTTTCATACCTCGTCCAAGGCATTGAACTATTTCACTCTTTTCGGCAGCAGAGAGATCCTTTTTTCCCCCCATATTGCTTGAAAATGGTGCTCTACTTAATAATGTGGAACACCCTCCTTTAGTAGTTTTTCCTTTAATTGGGCTCACCTGGCAATCTAATTATCACAGGTGTCCGAGATTGTTTTCAGTGATCAAAAGAGCCCTGAGACACAATGCCATCCATGAGTTAAACTGAAAAAATAAAAAAATAATCTTTGTGACACTGAAATAGAATTTGCATAATAATTTGGAACAGGGTGTATATACACCCATACACATATCTAGACATATATGTATACAATATGACCCTCTTCATTCTAATACCTTGCCATATATTCTTTTTAAAAAATTGTATTAATATTTATGTAAATAATTTTTATCAGATAGTTTATATATGAGTGTGACAGATTATTTTAATGAATTTATGTTGTGTTTGGTGTACATTTTTTTCCAATACTTTGGGCTAAATTACAGTTGGAGCACAACGCTCCTGTACGCTCACATTTGGACAAAAATGTACCCTTTTATATCCACCCAAAAACTACTCATAATACAAGTGGACAGTAAATGTGGCCATGATGTCGTGATCATGTTTTGGTATTGCTGTTAGACTGTCAGCATGAAAACGAGGCTCCCTTAAAGTTTATAGAGGAAAACTTAAATAGCAATCGAGCATGCTTTTGAGCACGAGGATGCAATTGCGAGGGAGTGTTATTTGCACTTCCCAACCATAATCTCGCATTCAGTAGCACGCAAGGAAATAACAAAACTGAGTGCCGATTACGGGTTTTCAGGAGCGCAAATATGCGTTCAACTTGTAATCTCGCTCTAACCCGATGGTACCTAATATAGTTTGCGCTTGTGCAAACGTGTATACTGTAAATTTATAATATGCATGCCAGTTGGGTTGCAATATTGATGTATCACGCCACTTGTAATTTAGCCCTATATGCTGTTTAAATTTGCCTCTTTATTAAAAAATATATTGTTAGCATGATGTCCTTATTGCTTCAGGTTACCCGTCCAAGGGTCTAAAGATTATCAAAAATAGATCATTAAAGTCTAATGGAATTTTTGTAGATAAATCATTTGATACTTTTTTCTAAAAAAATGTGATCACCCTCCTAATCGTTAGATGATTAAATGTTATTAACTGCTTATACAACTCTTTAAAAGGGCTGATTACCAAGACAGTATTTTGTTTTGCTATTAGTTTGCTTAATGATACCTTAATTTGTGGCATACAAGACAGCCTAAACAGATACGCCTAAGCAGCAAAGCATATGTACATGAATATCTCTATAATTGCTTTAGCCAAATGAAGTTTGTCAAATGAATTAAGCTTGCCCATGCAAAATTAGTTAATAAGATCATTCTTGTATCTCTTCCAAGCTTTACATCACTGAAGCAATAAATTATGCTCTTTTTTTCTTTTTGCTTAAAATTGTATATTGAAGGGATCTTATATTCCATTATTCATATGAAAGAGTAACATTTAAATGTGTTTTTTGCATGATAAAATGTAAAGGAAAAAAACGCAATTTATGCTTACCTGATAAATTAATTTCTTTCATGGGGGTTAGAGTCCACAATCTATTACTCCTGGGAATTACTCTTCCTTACCACTAGGAGAGGGCAAAGATTCTGAAACCCCAAGAACTATATAAAAACCCTCCCACCTCAGGGGGCCCCTCTGGTCCTCCTCCCTCCCCCCCTTCCCTATCCATCCTGACCCTCCTTCCCCCCCCTCTTGTCTTCTCTTGTTCTCCAAATTTCCCCTTTCTTTCTTTTCTTCGTCTTTTCTTTCTTTTCTTTTCTTTTTTTTTTCTCTCTTCCCCCTGATTACGCTCAAATGCAGAATTAACCACTCTTGGTGTGGAGTATGTGTCAAGCCCATGCCAGGAGAATAAATCACCCCCTTAATGGGAAGAATATAGTGGTTATTTGCCTTTTGTTTTTTGTTCTCTTTTTATGCTATACTGTTAAGAATTTTGAGTCGTATTGCTGAGACTCTGGACCTATTCATACCTTGTTGGCTATATTCAACCTATTAACTATTAGGAGAGGCAACTTCAGATAAGTTTTTGATGGGACCTCATGGAATTTGGCCCTCTGCCAAGTCAGACATGTATCTGGACACAGACCATGGTTTGAATTGTCATCTTTACTGCAATGTGAATATTGTAACCGAGTCTCATGTAAAGAATATCTCTTGTTATATGTACTGTTTTCTGTTTGCTTGAAAATAAAGCTTTTTGAAAATGAAAAAAAAAAAAAAAAACCCTCCCACCTCACATTTACCTCAGTTTAACGTATATCCAAGAAAATAAGGTACGAAAAATAAATAAGTGCCATAAAAAGCAGGGAAAAATTATGTGCTCAAGAAAAAACTAACCCTAAAAAACATAGCGTGGGGTCTCGTGGACTCTCACCACTATGAAAGAAATTAATTTATCAGGTAAGCATAAATTATGTTTTCTTTCATACAGGTGGTGAGAGTCCACGACCCATTACTCCTGGGAACTTATTCCCAAGCCGTGGAGTCCATGAGAAAAAAAAAACATTTTTTCACTTAGAAATTAAATCCAAAACCCCACAAAAACCCAACACGGCATGAATACAAAAGTTTTTCTTTTTTTTCTAGAAAAATGCACTTAAAAAAGAAATCAATCAGGCAAGAAAAATTAAGCAGAGACAACTGCCCGAAGAAGCAAAAACATGAAAATGGTAAACTATAGTAAAAGTATGCAAAGAAGACCAAGTAGCTGCCTTGCAAATATGGTCAACTGAAGCATCATTCTTGAAAGCACAAGAAGTGACAACTGACCTATTAGAATGAGGAGTGATCCATTGTGTTGGAGGCTGACCTGCCTCCAAGTAAGCCTTGTGAATCAAGAGTTTCAACCAACAGGAAAAATAAACAGTAGAAATTCTCTGTACTTTTCTAGCACAAGAAAAGTGAACAAACAAACTAGAAGTCTGTCTAGCATCAATATAATATTTCAATGTTCTAACATTCAAATTATGCAAAGATCTTTGTGATGCATTCTTATGATCAGGACACAAAGAAGGGACAATAATTGTAGTCAAAAGATCTCTGTAAAACAGCCTTATCCTGATGAAAAATAAGATGAGGATCATAAGAAAGAGCAAATAATTCTAAAACTCTTTTTGCAGAAGAGATAGCCAAAAGAAGTAAAACCTTCCAAAAAAAGCAGTTTAATATCCACCTTATGCATGGGTTCAAAAGGTTGAGCCTGCAAAACCCTTAACACAAGGTTAAGATTCCATGGATAAGAAATTGGGGCCCATTTATCAAACTCCGACTGGAGCTTATGGGCCCGAGTTTCTGGCGAGTCTACAGACTTGCCAGAAACAGCAGTTATGAAGCAGCGGTCTAAAGACCACTGCTCAATAACCCTGTCCGCCTGCTCTGAGCAGGCGGACAGGAATTGCTGGAATTCAACCCGATCGAATACGATCGGGTTGATTGACACCTCCCTGCTGGCGGCCGATTGGCCGTGAGTCAGCAGGGGGCGGTGTTGCACCAGCAGCTCTTGTGAGCTGCTGGTGCAATGCTGAATATGGAGAGTGTATTGCTCTCCGCATTCAGCGAGGTCTTGTGGACCTGATCTGCACTGTCAGATCAGGTCTGCAAGACCTTTGATAAATTGGCCGCATTGGCTTGATTACATGCTTAATATTGGCCAAAACCTGAAAAACACCATGAATATCAGGAAGATTAGCAAACAAAACTGAGGGAGCAGAAATATGCACCTTCATATACCTAGGATAGGGCTACACAATAAGAAATAAAGGCCTTCCATACCTTATGATAGATTTTCTTAGTTACAGGCTTACAAGCCTGAATTAGGGCTTCAATCACTGAATCAGAGAAACCTCTATATCTAAGAAATAGCAGCTAAATTTAGGAGTTACTAGAGCATCCACAATGGACCTCGCAATGTACCTGGAAAGTTTGTTGTTCAAACGAGAAGCCATAAAATCTATCTCTGGGAGACCCCAAAGACCCACAATCTGATTGAACACTTCCTGGTGAATAGACTGCAAATGGCTCCAATGCACTTATATATATATGTCTATATGTGTGTATATATGTATTTATGTGTTTATATATACACATATAAATACATTCATACATACAGTATGTACACACACACACATATATATATATATATATATACACATCTTTTTTTGAGCCCTTATAACTTTATTGTGCAATTTTAAGAAGTATTTTTTATTAGATAATGTTATCATGAGTGTAGCTGTACTTTGTAATGTATTTTTTATGTGTTTTGAGATACACAAACAGCAAATTAGAGCTCTGAGGATGCATTACCCTGATGCGCCTTATCTTAAATTGCGCTCAAGCCATCACGTTTATATGTACTTTCAACTTGTAATACGAGTGATAAACCCGTAGCGCACAAACACCCACTATAAACCCCTTTTTGGTCACATGTAACTATTAACATGCTACTCGTAATCTGACTTTTTATTGTTGCACTGTTGCATGTAACCCTGTGTCAACACACGCATCTAACCCCAGAAAGCTGTTTTCAACCTTTAACTCCATTCTTTATCTGCCTACACTTCCACCCAAAACCAAACTGACTGCTCAGATTATTGCTGATAAAATTGACACAATTAGAAAAGACATCTCTCCCTTACGCCCCTTCAAACCCAGCCCTGACTCCAGCATATAAATGCTTTTGTCCTTTTTAAAGGGCAAACTTTTAGTGAAAAAATAGTGCAGATATGTATTTATCCTTTATGTGTAATACAGATGCTTATGTGTTTCTTGAAAGCTTCTATTTGCAAAAGGCTCATTATACAAACTTTCAATAAACAGAATTTTTAATGACCTTTTTGACATCAGTGAAGAGTTTCTATGCAAAACACTAATGTAGACGCAGACACTGAAAGGCACTCTCGTGAATGAGTTTAGGCTTAGCGTGCATGGAGGTGCATCCCCTATATAAACACTTTGACGAAAGTGATTTCTCTTAGGAAGATACAAAGTAGCAAGGCAGCAAGGTCATGAATTACAGTTTAAAGAATGTTAAAATCCAGAAAAAAAAGATAAATAAGTTTGCAAAGAAACTCATAGTTGCCATTTTCTTTTCAGTTCACACCAAAATGGAAAAGGTCCTTTAACAAACAATAGAAATAAATATTGTGTGAAACAGTTGCAAATCGTCTGTATAGCAATAGAAAAAGAGTGCACTGTCTGCCCATCCGGACAACCTAAAATGTGCAGTTAGATAGGTTAGCAGCGGTAGGATGGAAACAGATTTGCGATATTTAACTATGAAAGTCGCAACTAAGCAATCTTCTTTTAAAATCCAATTTTAATAACAGTTAAAAACGAAAAAATGGGGAGTTCCTTTAAAAAAGGATGAATAGCATATCTTGTCTAAAAGAGAGGTCTATTATTATATATATCAACTCACAAAGATAAGCATAGAATCTAAAAAGTAACATATATGCACATAAATGTACTTGCATAAAATTCCTAAAGGTACCTTAGATATACCAGGTCTAAAAGATAAAGTACGTGCTGGCACTAAAAGTTTAAACCAAAGTCCTAAATAGACCAAAGCAAAAGTTCATTGGAGAAGAGGGATCCAATCCTAAAAATCCACAGCCGAAAAAAATCAATGGTGATTTGATACGGAACATTTTCTCTCTGGGTAGATACCGGATGGTTCAAACAGACTACTCATTTCGACCTATAATGGTCTTCATCAAGGCTCGGTTTTAATAACACCAATTAAAAATTGATTTAATTAAACATTTGTTTGTGTTGGGCATTTTTATACTCAGCATAAACTTAGTACAGAAGTATAAAATTTATTTTGAGCAAAACATTATATGATTAAATATCAGGAGTTAAGGGTATATAAAATAATTTTTGTTTTTGGATGAGAAAGAGTTAATCTTGCTAACTTTTGTGTTCACTTTTTTAGCACATGTCCCCCATACACACGCCCATAATGATGCCAAATAGAATTAATTGGTAGAAAATGAAGGGTGTGTTTTCTAAACTCCTTAAATAAACAGGCATTATGGGAAATCAGGTATGGTCACTGATGAAGTTAATATAGTCCATATGAAACGCGTTTGACCTACAAGCTGTTGCCAGTCTGTTACCTGTATTTTGTCATATACTTCATTGAAATATACGAGCACTAACGAAGTAAGCCTGAGTCTTGTCTCTTTTTTCTACATTTGCCTTAATACAGCTGCCGGGTGCATGGGACGTTGTAATTCTTTTGTTTTTCTAGGCGGTGGTGGATCGCTTTACACTTAGCACCGGCACAGCTGTTTACCTTGAGGCACGTCATCGTGACGTCAAAGAGGGGGTGTGCCACCTACGTGAAGCACGCAACACAGTAAACGGCCACACACAGTGAATGTCTGAGCGCTCCCTGGATGCTACAATTGATTTCTTATCCACCGGAACGGGTAAGCAGCACGGATCTTCAGTTGTCTTATATTCAAGACTTTTTATGAAATGTGGCTGTGATTATACTGTTTATTGAGTAAGTTGTAGGCTCCCCTGAAGCATTAATTGGGCAAGTACTCTTGGAATTGTGTTTGTATTAAGTGATATCAGGCAATAGCGGTAATCAGACATGGCAGCAGGGGGGTATGTTTTTCAGCAGTTAGCTGAGGATGTTAGTGACACAGAGGATTTATTTAACAATGACACGATAGAACAAGAAGTGAATTCAGATTTGGATAGCTTGTTCTTTAAAATGGATGCACTGTTAAAGAGAGACACAAGCATCGAAATGGTTATTAAAAGCTTCCAAATGTATAAAAAGGCTCAACGCATTCCTAGAGGGTTACGTATAAGAAAATTTCCTTCCTTCCAAGTAACAGACCAAGCATTTATTGATACATGGAACAGAATATTATCAGAATGCTCCTTAGCATTAATTGATTTGCTCATTGAATATAAAAATCAAATTTGTCATGAGTTGAGTATTGATAAAGTTAAGTTGCAATCATTTATGCGTCCGTTATGTAATGATCCTGTATTTAACAAGTATGATCAGAAGCTACAGAAAGTTATAACAGAATTTAGAAACAACTTATGGCATTTCAAAAAACAGAAAATTTTTACGTGATAAGCAAGATTATGAGATGAATAAGGTATATAAATGGACTTTATCAGATACCAGGAGGAGGTATAAAAGATCTAAACAGGATAAAAAGTAAGGTTTGCAGAAACTGATACAGAATATGACTATGACTCTTCAGACTTGGAAGCAAGTAATGGTAATAACACAATCTCTGGTGGAACACCCCCATTTGCGCTAAGCACACAAGATGATGCTATTGCCACAACCTCCTCCTCACAGTCAAAAAACGAGAGAGGCCCACAGAAGCCAGGGGTGAGAAGAAAAAAATACGTAGAGGGGGACGTGGAAGATCAGGAAAGGCATGCTCAACATCAAGAGACTTTAACACCGAAGCCCAAGCATTACCCACAGAGAAGGAGGGCCATTCCGTTCCAGAAATATGCTTAAAAGCTATTGATGTGACTAATGCTATCAATTTATCATCTTATGATTTAACACAAACTCAGTTAGAGGTACTTTCTCTTGGTCTTGGGTTCTCTCCCACTTCACACTTTAATTTATTTGAAACAGTGGTTGATCTCAATAGATTTGTGAGGTCAATAGTTCTTAAGAAACATTTCTTGGGAGCTATTTCAGAAGGCCCTGAAGTGGTAAGTGGTGAAAAAACAAGACCAATAAGACTTGGTCTTGATTTTGCAGATGATTGCCCTTTATTAGATCTTATTGCATTGGATAAAGAAAATAAAGATTTATATACATGTGATGTTAAGGAGGCATATGACATTACTAGATTAAAGAAAAAATATAAATTTTACCCAGTTAAGGCAAGATCTAGCGCTTTAGAGGTATTTCAAAAGACAGTTGAGAATTCTCTAAAGAAACTCAGTGTAGATAAAGCATTAAAAAGTCATAAGAGGGATAATCTCTCTAAAGAACAATACTTGTCAATCAAACAGTTAGCCGATAATAAAGAGCTGATAATTCGTAATTCGGATAAAGGTGGTAAAGTGGTTGTTTTAAATCGTAAGGATTATGTTAAAGAAGCTTACAAACAACTTACGGATGATTCAGTGTATGAAAGGTTGAAGTTTAACCCAGTACATTTTTACAAATCTGAATTAAAAAACATTTTAAATGAGGCATTACATGAAGGTTTGATAACTGAGTCAAATTTTGATTTTCTATTCACTGAACATCCTATAACAGCCATTTTTCATTATTTGCCTAAGGTCCACAAGGACAGGTATAACCCACCTGGTAGACCTATTGTGGCTGGAATAGGTTCTTTAAATGAGCCATTATCTGAATTGATTGATGGTTACTTACAACCATTAGTCTTAAGTCTGATGAGCTATATAAAGGATACCACTGATGTTGTCACACACATGGAACATATTGTATGGAAAGAAGCATACGTTTTTGTGACCATAGATGTGGTTTCGTTATATACTTGCATCCCACATGATCAGGGTATCAGAGCCTTTTATTTTTTTCTTAACACATTTTATCAATATGATGAGTCTCTGAAACGGTTTATAATCAATTCTGTGGACTATTTGTTGAAACATAATTTTTTTCTTTTTGAGGGTGGTTTCTATCTCCAGAGACGTGGGACGGCTATGGGGGCAAAGTTTGCCCCCTCCTATGTCAACCTGTATATGGGTTGGTGGGAGCTGTCCCACGTCTATGGAGATAGAAACCCCTTCAGAGAACACATTTTATTTTTTGGTCGCTTTATTGACGACATGTTATTAATCTGGAGAGGTCCTGAAGACTTGATTAAAACATTTTTAGAATATCTTCATGATAATTCTATGAAGTTGAAATTTACCATGGAAATGAGTAAAACTTCAATGTCCATTTTGGACATCAGACTAGTGTCTAATGTGGCTGACTCGAGCATTGATGTGGAATTATTCCGCAAAGAGATAGCGGGAAACACCATATTAAATGCTCAATCGTGTCACCCAAAACATATCATCAAATCAATACCTAAAAGCCAGTACATTAGAGTCAAAAGGAATTGCACCAAAATTCAGGTTTACAATAAACACTCAGAAGATTTAACTAATAGATTAGTTGAGAGAGGCTATTGCAGAGAAACATTAATGACAACCAAAGAAGAGGTTGACAAGATTGATAGGTCTACCTTGTTTTATACAAGGAGACCAAAAGACACAAAAAGGCTTTCACAGCCGTAATTTATAACTCACCTACAGTGAGGAATATGGTACAATTTGTAACATTATTCGCAAAGCACTTCCAATTCTGGAGACAGATGAAGCCCTACAACCTGTACTGAAAGAAGGGATTCATTTTGTTTCACGTAAAGCTAAGACTCTTGTCAACATTTTGTCACCTTCAATGTTGCCAGGGATCAAATGTACCAATTGGTTGTCCATAAAACCAGGTTTTTTCAAATGTGGCAGTAGGAGATGTATATAGTGCTCCTTTGCCACATTTGGAACAAATTTTGTATCTTCTTTTAATAATAAAGAATTTACAATACAGAAACACATAACGTGTAATTCATGCTATGTCATATACCTTTTGACCTGCAGGGGGGTGCGATAGGCAATATGTAGGTCAAATGACAAGGGCCTTAAAAGATAGGTTCTAGAACATTTACGTTCAATTGAGGACCCTGAATCTACTACGCCCATCTCCCTGCACTTTAAAAAGGAACACAACTCTGACAGTTCCCTGCTGACATTCCAGGGTATCCAGCTGATTTCCAGACATCCTAGAGGTGGAAATAGAGCTGTGACTCTCAGCAAAAGAGAAATATTCTGGATATTTCAGCTGGATACCAGGATGCCAGCAGGTTTAAATTCTGAATGGGATGTCAAATTGTTTGTTGACACCCATTAAAAATTGATTTAATTAAACATTTGTTTGTGTTGGGCATTTTTATACTCAGCATAAACTTAGTACAGAAGTATAAAATTTATTTTGAGCAAAACATTGTATGATTAAATATCAGGGTTAAGGGTATATAAAATAATTTTTGTTTTTGGATGAGAAAGAGTTAATCTTGCTAACTTTTGTGTTCACTTTTTTAGCACATGTCCCCCATACACACGCCCATAATGATGCCAAATAGATTTAATTGGTAGAAAATGAAGGGTGTGTTTTCTAAACTCCTTAAATAAACAGGCATTATGGGAAATCAGGTATGGTCACTGATGAAGTTAATATAGTCCATATGAAACGCATTTGACCTACAAGCTGTTGCCAGTCTGTTACCTGTATTTTGCCATATACTTCATTGAAATATACGAGCACTAATGAAGTAAGCCTGAGTCTTGTCTCTTTTTTCTACATTTGCCTTAATACAGCTGCCGGGTGCATGAGACGTTGTAATTCTTCGGTTTTAATAACACCTGTACTGCCAAGAGTGTGACTTACAATCAAATATTAAAAATGAAATTTGAAGTCGTTTGTGGATTTTAGTGTCCTGAAGTGACTATAGAAGTATGTCCATCATGCCAAGATATGTATGCCATTCATATGGATACTGAGGGTTGTGAAGATAATAGGTTAATGTCACATATACAAACAAGTTTTTTCCTTGCAGAGTAAACAAAGTGGTTACATGAATAGAGGATTTTTGTAACCTTAAGAGGTGTAATGGACTCTTGTTTGTGTCAGTTTAGGGATATCTATTTTGAAAAGAGGTACTAAAAGAATGAAAAGTCCTTTTTGGGAGTTTTTCGGTTGAAAACAGATTTTCAGATTTGGGTTTTTAACAAAGGAAACAATACAGCATTGTAATTACTCGAGAAACTAAGCTCCCAAATTGGTCAGAAAGCAAAAGACATTTTTGGGAGCAAATTTCCGATAGATAGTTATTAACCTAATTAGTAATTCAAATCAGCTACTATAAATTTCAGTTAACTTTGTGTTTAGAGACTAGGGGGCTAACAAGGGGTGTCAATCATCCCAATCGTATCTGATTGGAATAATTGCAGTCCGCCATCTCAGGGGTGGCGGATGAGTTAAGAGGCAGCGGTCTTAAGACCGCTGCTTCTTAAATCCTGTTTCCGGCGAGCCACAAGGCTCACACGGAATAAGCAACATCCGCTGCTTGATAAATCGTCGCCTAGTAGCGGACTTACTCAAAAGTGGGCCCTGGTGCAAAAATGTATAGGGCATCCCCACAGGTAATAGTAACCAATAAAATCCATGCTGTTCTGTAAAATGATTTTGAGTAGACAGATAGATAGATAGATAGATAGATAGATAGATAGATAGATAGATAGATAGATAGATAGACAGATAGATGATAGATAGATAGATAGATAGACAGACAGACAAATAGATGGATCTGCAACCTGCACTAATAAAAGGCTCCCCTGAATTAAGACTGTACACATTCTGCACATACCTATGTATACACTGGCTGCTATGGGCCCCCCAACACTTAAACCCTGGTGCCACTGCACCTGTTGCACCAATGATAATCCTGCTCCTGTTAGAGACTCATCAACCTGCCTGGTATTCCTTGCTGTGCAGCTATTTTCTAAGGGCAAGATTAATAGTCGCGCGGTATATGTTTTCCACGTGCGATAAGGTCTTTTTGCAATCGATTTCCATTGAGCAGATATTACAAGTCTTGAAAAATATTTTACACAACAATCCTTTCTGCGCTCCAAGTGCTGTAGTTAACAGTTTTCCGCAACATAAAAGTTTCACGAAACACTTCAAAAATACATTACAAAGTACAGTTACACTCATATTAACACTGTCTAATAAAAATATTTTATAAAAATATTGCACACAAAAGTTATAAGGGATCAAAGATACCAGATCTCAGGTGTTAGAAAAAAAAAAGCTGACGGAGGGATTTTACATTGACATACATACACATACAATGAGAAACATGGATTTATATGAATAGAGATATGTTTAACTATGGAGATAATGAAAATATTTCCCATTACAATCTTAAGCACATTAAACAATATCTCAAATGGATTTTCAAAGAGATATCTGCGTATTGATCTCGAGATATCTAGAAAAAAATATATATATATATATATATATTCATATACATATCTCACTATAAATTATTATTATTATTATCAGGTATTTGTAGAGCGCCAACAGATTCCGCAGCGTTATAGATATATCAGTCCAAAAATCATCACATATATAGAGAAATATTTATTTATAAATAAATAGAACATATTCCGTTAAGAAAACATTCTTGCAATATGAAATATTCGCATTTTCATGTACACATTTTGAGGTCAAGGGCTTTGTGAAACAGATTAGGGATGTAGTGTTTTTTTTTTCTATTTGGCCTCTCCATTGACTTCTAGGTGGGAATACATGAACGCGCACGTGATTTGGCTTTTTGGATTACGCGGATTAACGTGCGGGCAAAATAAGTTGTTTTGCAACTTGTAATACCTGTGCAACCCCAAGTGTGAAAAAGCCTTAACGCGTGCGGTGTTTTCGCAACTGCGAAAAACAGATTTGATGCGCAACTTGTAATCTTGCCCTAAGTTAGCATATAGCAAATAAAGTGTTACTTTAAACTTGTGTTTTCAATTTGCTTTTTTGGAAATGATTCATTCACTTGTGTGAAGGGGTTTGTGTGCAGTTCTTTCATTACTTGCTGTGATTTGAGAGAGAAACTAACAAAATTGCAGAAAACAAACATATTGATTTGCTTGCCTTAATGACAAATGTGTGAACAGAAATAACAAAAGCTTGCAGCATTTTATAACATATTTTTTCACATATATACAATTCATTTTTCAAACTGTTTGAGGGCAGAATCAAAATGGACAGTTTATTCTGGTGCCTAATGTAATGCTGTAAACGCTGGGCTTTGGTTTATTTTTTCTTCTTTGTATTAATTGTTACTGGCAACAAAAGATGTGGAAGAGCAGGCCTTTGGCTCTTGGCTTTCACTGTTAATTTTGGGCTGACATAGTTCTCAATTGGACATTGGTCAAGAGTAAAGGATTTTATAAGTCATATAACTTACAGACAGAATCATCTACGTCCACTGCCTTATTGACTTACTTGACCTCTCCTTTACTGCCCACATCCAATCTCTCACTAAATTTTGCTGCCTCCATTTCAGAAATGACATTTTGCTTACTCAACTAACAGCAAAAATTCTGGATCAGTCACTCATCATATCCATTCTTGACTACTAAAACACCCTTATAATTGTCTTACAACTAAACAGACTTTCTTCACTTTAATTATTGTAAACACTGCTGCCAGGATTTTCTACCTCACCGACTATTCCTCTCCTGCAGTCTCTACTCTGGCTTCCACTATCCTTTAGGCTCAAATAAATTCATAATTATTACCCTTAGCTACAAACCCCTGTACAATACTACACCTGACAATATCACTCATTTGATGTCTATGCACCCCCTAGCTGACTTTATCACTCTGTGTGAGGAGGTTAGGATGTGTGGAACTGTCACTGGTTTAAAAAACACAGGATTTTCAGCAGGCACAAGATACCCAGCTGGTACTGTTGGTGAGACTGTCACAGGATATCAAATAGGTACAGGAATCACAAAGTCAGGAACAAGGTGAGCATACTCATGTATCAGTCAAGTCTGTTTGACTTTAAGGAAACAGATGAGCATACGCAGATGCAAGTTAAGTATGTTTGGTCTCTGGAACAAGGTGAGCATACACAGGTATCAGGCAAGACTGCTTGGCTTTCAGGAACCAGGTGAACATATGCAGGTGCAAGGTAAGTATGCTCGGTCTCTGGAACAAGATGAGCTTACACAGGTATGGCTTTCAGGAACCAGGAGATCATATACAGGTACAAGGTAAGTATGGATGGTCTATAGAACAAAGTGAGCATACTCAGGTATCAGGTAAGTATGTTTATGCTTTCAGGAATCAGGAACAAAGAAGAATAGGCAATATCTCAGCCTGGAAAGATGGGTGAGTGAGTGATGGGTGAGTGAGTGATGAGTGAGCTTTTTTTTTAATTGTTTTATTTATAATCCAAGTCACTGTCCAAAAACAATATCAACCATTTTGAAAACATGGCATAATCAAAAGATACAATAAATTTGACAACATAGTACTATGTTCATTTATACATGTAGTTAAATTTAGGCTAATCATCACATTAATGAACACAAACATTTTATTTTCCTACAATGCTTGGAGTTTTTGATTTTCAGTATAACCCCCCCCCCCTTGTTCCCCCCCCCCCCCATGCGAAGAGAAAACATAACAAAAAAAAAAAAAAAAAAAAAAAAACAAAAAAAAAAAAAAAAAAAAAAAATTACCATCACTTTCTTCCTCCTGAAGCTTTACCAGTTCCCTAATAGAACAATTTCTGTATTTCTAAAGGGGAAGATTATATAATCTATTTCTGCAGCCGGAAAGATTTTTAAGAAGGCAGCCCATTTATCAAAGAACCTTTTAATGTCTTGTTCATTATTTATATCCGCGTTTCTCTGGTCTAAAATGCATTGTTTTTTCATGCAGTTTTTAATTTCAGTAATGCTTGGCATTGCATGACTTTTCCACTTCTTACAGATTAAATACCTGGTAGCAAGAATAGCGGAGATTATTATTTTTTCATCAGTTTGCTTACCAGGCTCTTCCTTAAGGCAGAGTATTATCTGATATATTGTCAAAGAGACATAGCCTATCTTAAGCACCTTTTTTAGCCAGTATTCGAGCCTAGCCCAGAGATTTTTAATCTTTGGACAATACCAAAACATATGTATTAAATCAGCTGCCTGATACGAACATTTAGGACATTTATTAAACCCTACATTCACACATTTGAAACCTCTCTCGGGGGTAAAATATGCCCCATGAAGGAGCTTAACATGTGCCTCCCTCCAAGTTGCAGAGAGCGTTACTTGTGCAATTTTTTTAATTGACAATTGAATAGTTTTAGACTCAATATTACTCTGAGGGATTGCTGTATTCCAGTAGAGGGCAATCTTTGCCAGTACCGGTTCTCCTTTATTTGTACCCAGAAGGTGATAACATGGTGCAATTGACATATGACCATTTCTTGTTAGAGCAAGCCAATCATCGAGTTTACCTAGTCCCCATTCCCAACCAGCTTTCTTAACTAGGTCCTGTGCAAAATGCCTTAATTGCAAATACGCAAAGAAGTCTTTATTGGGCAAATCAAAATCTCTTTTTAATTCCTGGAATGTTTTGATATATTTTCTCTCTTTATCAATTATTTGGTATACCTTGGTTAACCCCCGATTATGCCATTTCCTAAAGACTTCGGAATGCAATCCTGATTGAAAAATAGGGTTACCTATTATAGGCAAAAGAAAGGTAGCACTATTATTAATTGAAAGAAAGGTTACTATCTTGTGCCAAGCTTTAAGTGGGTTAAGAATTGTTTTAAATCGTTTAATTTCTGAGGGGATTTCTTTAGGTACTAAGTGTATTAATGCAGATAGAGAATATGGGTAGCAGACACTGGTCTCGAGATAATTATTCAAGACATAGTTATTAGATGAGATCCAGTCTGTTACGACACGAGCCAGAAAGGAGAGGTTATATAGCCTTATGTCTGGTAAGGCAAGACCACCATCCTTTCTTGGTATTGAAAGTTTCATAAGAGATATCTTTGACCTCTTATTCTGCCATAAGAACTGTATAAGTGAAGTATTGATTGAACGTATATCCTTACCTAATAGAATTATTGGTGTATTTTGAAGTATATATAAAAGTTTTGGAAGAAGAGCCATTTTAAAAAGGGCAATCCTTCCAGAAAGTGATATTGGGAGATTTTGCCATAACAAAAGCTTTTCTTTGATCATTTTTACTACTGGGGGTATATTCAATGTATAGAGATCTACGGACCTTGTCGGAATATGAATCCCTAGATATTTAAAAGAATCTTTTACTTGGCGAAAAGGAGTTTCTAATATTGAAGTTTTATTTTTCCTGAGCCACACTATCTCTGATTTTGTCATATTTACTTTGTATCCAGAGAATGTACCAAATTGTTCCAAGATCTGAAAAAGTTTTGGTAAGTTCAGTTTGGTGTTAGCCAAATAAAGCAGCAGATCATCAGCATACAGACCGATTTTTATTTCGCAGTTACGAATTTTTATACCATCCAAATGATGGCGTATTTTAATTGCCAGAGGTTCAATGGAAATATTAAATAAGAGCGGGGAAAGAGGACAGCCCTGCCTTGTTCCTCTACCTAACAAGATAGAGGGGGAAATGTTGTTATTCACTATCAATCTTGTAGATGGGTGTTTATATAGATTTTCGATAAATTCAAGAAAATTACCTCTGATGCCAAATTGTCTTAACGATGTTTTGATATGTTCGTAAAATATTGAATCAAAGGCTTTTTCAGCATCTAAGGAAATAATAGCAAGGTCAGGTATGTCCTCCCCCCCCGCTAGTTAAATTAGATAGTACCTCAAAATATTCTGTCACCAATAGGGCTTCCCTAATTTTTGAGGCTGAGTTGCGGTTATTTAGAAAACCTGCTTGATCAGTATGTATAATTTCTGAGAGGGGTCTTTGAAGTCTAGATGCTAGAATTGCAGTAAGAATTTTGTAATCTGAATTTAACAGTGCAATTGGTCTGTAGGATTCCTTGTATTCAGGGTTTTTTCCGCCTTTTAATATCAAAGTTGTGTAAGAATTGGTAAATGAAGAGGGGATCATTTTACCACTAATAAAGAAGCTGTTAAAGAGCGTGCAAAGATGTGGGGTGGCTTCACCAATCAGGATCTTATAGAATTCACTAGGCAAGCCATCTGGACCTGCTGCTTTATTTGAGGCAAGCTTGGATATTACTTTCTCTATTTCTTCTATGGAAATAGGGACATTGAGGCTATCAGCCATTTCTGATGTGACAGTAGGATACGTGATATCTCTCCAAAAGTCATCAGATGTATGCGTATCACTTGTTTTAAATGAATATAATTCCTGGTAATATTCATTAAATGCAGCTAGTATGTCTTCGGCTTTAGAAAGCTGAAGACCTTTATTATACAATTTGTCTATGATTGGTTGTTTTTTCTCATTTTTTATTAATTTGGCCAGCATCTTACCTGATTTATTACCATATTTATATAGCTTAGCCTGCATTTTTAATTCCTTTTGAGTTTCTTGCAGTAAAACAAAAGTATCCCTTTCATTTTTTGCTTTAACGTATTTTGCCCAATTTAAGGGGGTTTTGTCAAGCAGATAATGATTATAAGTGTTAGTTAAACATTGGCATGATTCTCTTTCTCTAGATCGAATTTTCTTATGCAGGGCTGAGCTATATGAAATTATTTCGCCTCTCATTACTGCTTTTGCAGTGTCCCAAAATACTTCAGGGCGGTTTAAATAGTCTTTATTAAAATGTACAAATTCCTTATATCTATTTATAAGCCAGTTCTTGAATTTTACCTCAGTCGTCAGATAGTAGGGAAAAAAGAAACGTGTTGCAGCAGAATACAAATGTGAAAGCTGAAACTCAAGTACAATCGGTGCATGATCTGAAAGAAATATTGGTCCTATATCTGTTTTTACCCCTCTCATCACCATACGTTCATCAATTAGAAAAATGTCGATTCTGGAAAGCGTCTTATGCGCCTTGGAAAGACAGGTAAAATTTTGAGTAGAAGGATTTTGCTGTCTCCAGATATCCCGCAGTGCTAAATTCTGCATTATTTTTTTAAACATCTTACCCTCTAGATTATCTTTTTTTTGTTTTAACTGTTTGACATTATGTCTTAGCCTATCGATCGGGCATTGTGGTGCCATATTGTAATCTCCTCCCATAATTAAAGAGCCTTCCGTGAAGGATAATAATTTGGTCTGCAAAGTGTTCCAAAATTTTGGATCAAATACATTAGGGCCGTATGTATTACATAATGTATACATCTTCTGGGCAATCTTTATTTTCAGTAGTACATATCTCCCCCCGATGTCAGCCTCAAAATGTGTGACTTCGGTATCAATTTTCTTTCCTATTAGAATTGCTACCCCCCTTTTCCTCTTAACACTAGGTGCAAAATAGATTTCTTTTACCCATGTTGATTTAAGTTTTAAAGATTCTTCAGCTGATAAATGGGTTTCTTGAATAAAACCTATGTCAGTCTGGATCTTTCGCAGGTGATTAAGGATTGCTTTTCTCTTTATAGGGGTAGATATACCACCTACATTCCAAGATACTATTTTACAATTTTTATTCAGCATATTCATTTATACATTAAGAAGGAAGAAAGAGAAGAGAGAAAGAGAAAAAATAAATAAATAAATAAAATAAATAAATAAATAAAAAAAAATAAAAAATAAAAAAAAAAATAATAATAATAAAATAAAATAAAATAATAATAATAATTTAAAATTAGACACCTAAATTTTCTCCGCACAGGTGGGGGTTGGGTCCTAGGACTCACGTCTAGAAGAGACACGGTCTTTCCCATAAGCAAAAACCTATAGCTTACACTCAGTCTAATAATCAGATATTCAATATTGCTGTTATTAAGCTTAGGAACCCAGTGTGTTATAGAAGCTCTCAGCCAGTTGAGCTTCTTCAAAGAAGTGTGTGACTTCCCCAACTTTAACCTTTAATTTGTAGGGGTACATTATGGTTGCCTGGTACCCTTTTTGTATCAATTTGGAACAAATAGGAGCAAGCTCCCTTCTCCTTGCTGCAGTGTCAGCGGAGAAATCTTGAAACATAAGGATTGTAGCGTCTCCAGCCTTAACAGGCTGTTGTTTGCGATAATGCTGGAATAAGGTAAGTTTGTCTTGAAAATTTAATATTCTAGCGATAACAGGCCTAGGCCTAGTTCTATCTTTATTGCCTGAGCGAGGTAGACCAAGTCTGTGCGCTCTCTCCACTGGGATGGGATATAGGGTAGATGGCATCTTTAAAATTGTAGGCAAGGTTTCTGATATAAAATTAACAAGATTGTCATATTGTTGTTCTTCCGGAAGGCCTATAATTCTTATATTATTTCTTCTAGAACGATTTTCTAGATCTTCTAATCTGTTTTGAATTTTCTGTACGTTATTATTTATACCTTCTAGATTAGAACTATGCGTTATTGTTAGATCTTCCAGGTCCGAAACTCTTTGTTCGGCTTCCTGCAGCCTATTGGAGAATTGACGAACCTCTTGTGTCAGAGAAAGAAAATCTTGTTTGATTTCAGCTCTAAGAGCCTCAAATTTAGGAGAGAGCGCATCAGATATACTAGCGACTAAGCTGTGAATATTGGTTACTTCTTGTACAACTGGTACATTTAACATAGTTGATTGCGCTTCTGTGGGAGGCTCCTGATTACCCTTCAATTTTCTGTCTCTCTGTCTTGCTGCCATGGCTGGAGAAATATTCCGGGGTGAGGTGTGAAGGAATTTATCCATGTGCCAGAAAAGAAAAGAGAATTAAAAAAAATTGAAGTGAGGCAATTTATCTAAGTGAAGATCAATACAGGGAGTGAACTTAATTTTAGAGTTAAGTTTGAGAAGGTGAAGCGTTCTCAAATAGACAAGTGAGGATAGGGATGTGCACTATTGTGACCAAGTGAGGGAAAAGAAAAGGGGAGAGATAAAAAAAAAAAAAAAAAAAAAAAAGGAAAGAAAGGAAAAATAATAAACTGTGAATTAAATCGTGTTATTTAGATCCAGCCAGGGATGCAGAGATCAGGGACGTTATTAATGTTAGGCAATTTTATGCCAATTTGTTAATTGTCTTACTGTTGCTAATCTTCAAAAGACACAATAAAGGAAATGGTATCTCTGAAAGCAGCAACAGCAATTTCTTAATTAGATTTATATCCAAGAAAATATTATTCCAGCAATTATATACAGTATATTTTATAGGTAAGCAAACATATTCACAGTGACCTAGTTATATCCTGGTTCAGTCAGTTTCATTTGTATTTTATTTTCAGAGAAGTTAAAATATCTCTTCTTTAAAGAAAATTTATAAGGTAGTTTTAACTAATGATCTTTATATTTCTATATAAACTTTCTCCCTGTCCAATAGTAAGGGATAGTATTTTATTTTCAGGGAACGTAGGAGATTTATTCTTAGGAAAGAGTTATTAGATAATATAACTGAGGATCTTTTATCTCTATATAGCCCTTCCCTCCAAGCAGTAATAATGGGTAATATATCCTGAAAAAGGTTATAGTAAATTTCTCTGGTATTGAATTATTAATTCCTTATTCACACTCAATAACCTTTGATTTTTTTTTTCCTCCCCTTCTCCTCTCCCTTCTCTCTCCCCTGAGAATGTTTCACTTTTTAGAGGAGAAAGTACAATGTCTTTTTACATACTATGCACATTTTACACATTCTTAAGCATTAACATTTTTGCCTAGATTTGCTCAATACATTGATATGACAAAAATTGTAGCGACAAGTAATATAGTTAAATAAAATTAAATGTGCCAAACAAATCATATGCAGAAAAAAGAATCATATAAGGAGCCAATGAAAAAAAAAAAAAAAAAAAAAAAAAAAAAAGGAAAGAAAGGAAAAATAATAAACTGTGAATTAAATCGTGTTATTTAGATCCAGCCAGGGATGCAGAGATCAGGGACGTTATTAATGTTAGGCAATTTTATGCCAATTTGTTAATTGTCTTACTGTTGCTAATCTTCAAAAGACACAATAAAGGAAATGGTATCTCTGAAAGCAGCAACAGCAATTTCTTAATTAGATTTATATCCAAGAAAATATTATTCCAGCAATTATATACAGTATATTTTATAGGTAAGCAAACATATTCACAGTGACCTAGTTATATCCTGGTTCAGTCAGTTTCATTTGTATTTTATTTTCAGAGAAGTTAAAATATCTCTTCTTTAAAGAAAATTTATAAGGTAGTTTTAACTAATGATCTTTATATTTCTATATAAACTTTCTCCCTGTCCAATAGTAAGGGATAGTATTTTATTTTCAGGGAACGTAGGAGATTTATTCTTAGGAAAGAGTTATTAGATAATATAACTGAGGATCTTTTATCTCTATATAGCCCTTCCCTCCAAGCAGTAATAATGGGTAATATATCCTGAAAAAGGTTATAGTAAATTTCTCTGGTATTGAATTATTAATTCCTTATTCACACTCAATAACCTTTGATTTTTTTTTTTCCTCCCCTTCTCCTCTCCCTTCTCTCTCCCCTGAGAATGTTTCACTTTTTAGAGGAGAAAGTACAATGTCTTTTTACATACTATGCACATTTTACACATTCTTAAGCATTAACATTTTTGCCTAGATTTGCTCAATACATTGATATGACAAAAATTGTAGCGACAAGTAATATAGTTAAATAAAATTAAATGTGCCAAACAAATCATATGCAGAAAAAAGAATCATATAAGGAGCCAATGAAAAAAAAAAAAAAAAAAAAAAAAAAAAAAAAAAGTTCCTTTATATAGTTAATAAAGTTCAGCCAGTTCTTGTATGTATGCAGCTCGTCACCTTACCTGGGTCATTCTATGCATCAGCGTTCAACTAATAGCCAGGTAGGTGGGCAGAAAGAGCCTTCAATATGAGAAAATGCCAAAATTGCTGATACCTATTAGAGGGGTTAATTATACAGCCATCTTCCATAGCATTTTTACCAGGATCCATACAGTGTTCCCCAGGACATGCAGCTCTGGTTGGTATCCCCAAAAAAAAGGTGAAGAGAGAAAAACATGCTCCCAGATTGAGCACCTCCTAATTTAGCGCTTACCCACAGCGTCTCGAGGAACCAGAGCAGAGATATGCAGAGGCGCTGCACAGGGAGATCTCAGCGGCAACTGCCAGGCTAGCTACACACAGCCCCGACCTCCCATGCAGCACCGGTGGGGGAGGGGGGATTCTCCAGCAAGCTTTCAGTCCGGCACCGAGCAGAGCCGCTTCGAGTACTTATCGCTCCCTGCTTGAAGATGCGGCTCCGCCACCACACTTCAGCTCAGTCTCACGGATGATTTCTGTCTCCCTCGCAACTTCGGTGGGGGAGAGGAAGGTATGTGGGGGGTCCGCCGTGCTGCTGTGGGTACTCAGGGCAGGAGTCAGGAAAAAAACATCAGGTCCTTTGTTAGTGCAGCAGTGTTGATATATGTAAATAGCCTTATCCTCCCACGCAGCACCGGTGGGGGAGGAAAGGGTATGGAGAGAATCTGCTGTTATCCTGCAGGTAATTAGGGCCAGGTTCAAGGCAGTTTATCAGTATAGCAGAGAGAGTGTATAAAGATAGCCTCAACCTCCCACGCAGCACCGGTGGGGGAGGGAGGCACTCTGTTCCTCTTTGAAGTTATATCACAAGTTCTAATATATATAAAAAGATGTCAGCACAGTGGGATGTCTGTCCACTGTCTGGTTCCAGGAGCGTTGATACAGGCTATCCAAGAAGCTACCCAGGTCCCTGGGTTTGGCACGAGAAACTCCACCAGCAGCTGCAGGACTGGAAGGTAATCACACACAGGTGTGTGCAGTTAGCTCCTCCTCCGGAAACCACTCCCTCGAGAATACAATTTTAAACAACTTTCGATGAGTGAGCTTTTAAAGGAACTTCCACACCTGATTCCTCCAGGTGGGAGCTCCTGTAATAAGGACATGGCCCCTTTAAATCTCGGCAACGTGTGGCTTTGTAAGCGCAGGGGAAGCTGCAGCAGGAGTTGAGTCTCAGCGTCCCTCCATGTGGAATGCTGAGACTGAGAACGGGGAGCTAGAGGTAATTTCCTCACACTCTGCTTCCAACCTATCAGTAGCTCTTATCATCAGGAGTTCTCTCATGTTGAATCACCATTATTTTATTAGACTCTCCTCCCCCAAGTACTCACAGCATTAAATACACTCTCTGAACCTACCACTTCTGAAAAGCATACTAAGGCCTACTATCTGAACTGGAAGCCTATTAGTCTCATTGAACCATTGTCTACAATTAGCATTCACCAGAAGTTATTCCCCTTCCTTGTGTCTCTAACTACCACTTTGATTGACGGGTCTCAAGGGAGCAGGACTCTCTAATATCATACCTCCCAACTGTCCCACATATTGTGGGTTTGTCACATGTTCTGATATACAGTCTGCTTCCCGCCCACTGCCCATCGGTGTCCCATTTTTAAGAGGCTGAGCAGGCCATGCCCCTGTCCTACTCAGGCCCACCCATGCTCACTGACTGCCAGTAACCTCACCCATTTGCATGTAACTCTGCCCCTCCTCACATGTGGCCCACCCACAAAATACACGTTGGTGCCCTTGCCCACGAGCTCTTACCTTCCCACATACTGAAAATCATCCAGAGGTATGTAATATTTTTGCCCCACTCTTGCTTTATATATTGTACCACCTGTATAATTCTTAGTAACAGTAATAATAGTAATAATAGTAATAATAACAGTAGTAATAATAATAGTAGTAACATTAGTGACATTATTAAATTATGCTTATTAGAAAAGTGCACAGGACTATCTAAGATGACTGCTATCCAAATCAGAATTTCAATCAGAAAACTCAATATAATGTCAGAAGTATTATTTATTACAAATACTCACAATGAAGCTTTCTTTAAAAAGGTGAACACATTTATTTGTAGCCTAAAAAGCTTCTTTATTTGTTAAGAGCAAATATTTCAGTATATTTGCTATTTAGCATCATTAGAATATGTTACTAGTGTAGCACTGGAATTCCTTTTCTCTTTATTATACTTCTAGGTACCTCTGAACACCTTATTGCGCCCCCTGGTGGTTTGCTACTCATATCTGAAATATTTGCAAAATGCCAAGAAAATATAATCTGGTTAATATTCCCCATGTTCTCTTCTGCTAATTCTTGCTTTGCTTTGCTTTTCAGTAGTATGTAGCAGTATGTTTTAAAATGTTATTGCTCTGAGGTGGTTACAGAGAGTCCAAACACTAACAACCTGACACTAATTTTATATCAAATTACCAAAAATAATATACAACAACGGCCGACCAAGCTACCTCATAAACAAAACTTGTGTCAACACAGTAAATCTGGCTCCCATAATTGAATTAGAGTAACTAACAGTGATGTGCGTAGGATCAGTCAGCTTGTGGATATTATGGTTAAAGTCAGAATCTGCGTCTCCTCTTGTCCAGCAGTACCATCTAAACAAAGAATAATTCATTACTAAACAGTTTATCCTTGAAATCAATTTATCAAAGTAACTGGCAAAATTAAAACCTGCTCAAAATGCAAATGGATCTAGGTCAGAGGCATTTTGTTTATTCTAGTTTCTATGTCTTGTCAAAAACGATCAGACTGCACATTTATTCTGGTTTATAGAATGAAGTTGCCAAACCATTGTATTTATTATGTACTGCACAAATTACAAATATGGAAACAATTGTGCTGTCTGTAGTCAAACTTACCTTTAACTTATCTTTCAACAAATTCTAACGATAGATAAATTATAGCTTGCAATTCCTGCTGCATAGTTTATATGGATTTGCAGTATTTCTTAAAGGACCATCATTAAACCTGACAGCATAACATGTACATTCATTATTTATTTTGCTTCCTATTGCTGTAAAATGCATTTGAAAATTGTGCTTTTTTCACTTCCAGGGATACTTGGGTTAATACGTTTAGCTCATTTTCTGTGAACTTGTGTTTACCTTCCACTCCTTCATCAACTTCTCTTTAGTTATTTGTTTTTATAAGGTAGATTATCAGTTTTGTATCAACAATCATGATAGGGAAAGCATTCTGTGCAATAAGAGTGAGCATACTAGGTAGTTTTGTTGTGAATATTATTGTGTATATATAAATATATATTTATAGTTAGCTATTAGAAAGAGATTAGACAGGAATGTATGCTTAACTACATGTTAAATAAATAATTACTAATTAACTAAGCTGAATCAGTGCTAAGCAAAGAGAAGAGGGCAAGCTAACCCAATTTCTTTCCTTTACTGCACATGTGCAAACAGAGTTCATGCTGTTTATTCATATTAGTTTGTGATTGGTTAGCTTCTGTTCTGGGGTGCAGGGAAATCAGTGAAAATAAATAAACAATATAGGGCTAGACTACGAGTGGAGCTCTATTTACCGCTCCTGCTCATGCGCTAACCACGCTCGACTTTGGCTTTTTGGGTGTAGAATGGGGTAGGAATTTATTTGGTGAAAAAGTATTTTTTTGGTGAAAAAGAGCTAAATCACTTTAGGTTAGGGCAATGCCCTACAAAAATCCTTTCTAAGGGTTATTGCTATGGTTTATTTTAGTGTTAGTATAGGGTTTGGGTGGGGAGTTTAAAAAAAAATGGGCTTTAGTTTTAGAATAGGGTACTTTGCAATGTGGGGTGTGTGTGACGGTTTAGGGGTTAATAGTGTAGAGGGATACATTGTAGTGGGCATGTGGCGGTTTAGGGGTTTATTTTAGTGTAGTTTAGTGCAACCTTTTCCTTTCGGCCATACTCTTTACGCAAACTTTCAAATTACGTAAAAATGTGAGCATTAAATGCAATTGTGTTCAAACGATCCCATTTAACTTCAACTTGTAATACAAGTGCAAATTTCTGCTGTATTTTTGCGTTCACACAAAATATTGGGATCATAAATTGCCACGAGTTCATGCAAACAAATGTTAAGTAATTTAAAAAGCGCAACACTTGTAATATGGATTATTAAGTGTAAAAAACACTGCAATCTTGCTAATGATAGCGCCACTCGTAATCTGGCCCATACTCGTTTCACAAAATAAAGCTGCAATATTCATTGGAAAATTATTCACAGATAAGATAGGGTCATTATCTTGCAGCTTAAAATTTGTGTTTATTGTCCCTTTAATTAAATAAATAACCAAAATTAAAATAATGTCCATTGTTAAAATTGCAGTGATTTCTTGAACCTTTCACATGTTTTGCTAAATTATAGGTACATAAAAGTGCAAAAAGAAAACAACCTATTGTGTTAGAACATTCAACTATTGCACTATTATTAAGTCCTATGCATGGGGACATCTGCTGAACACATCTGGTGAGCGAATGACAAGAGCGGTCCCTTTACCTAAAAGCTTGGCAATTCTAATTAGTTTATTTGGCTAGCCAATCAGGATTATGAATTTTAGATGTGCAGGCTGACTGTTACAGCTGAGCCTTCCCACACTGCTAATTGACCCCCGGCAATAGACCTTATAAAATGCTAATTTCCCTGGGTCTAAAACTCCCACTCTAAATTGAGTTTGCAAAGTAATTAACATTCCCATCTTTATGATGGTTAATGTGCGTTCTCACCTTGCCTGCCTTTCTGCCACTTCTGGTCTTGTTCTGCATGAACTACAGTCCAAAATAACTGCTCCTTGGAACAACCAACAGTATCCCTTCCAAAACCATAGGTCTATAAAGATTAAAAGAAGAGCACAGCATATTTAAATACAACTTTAGGAGTAAGCTTTCTTAAATGCTCTAAAAGAAAGCAGGGCTCTGAATTACATTGCTAGCAGAAATCATTCTGAACATCTTATGAACTCAGCTGTAATGGGATGCATTTAATAGACTTGGGCAAGATCAGTTTAAGCAATGCTCATTCCAATAAATTAAAATTACTGAGGTGGATAAAAGAAAAACCTGCAATGCAGCAGAAATATATTAATTCAGTGCTGACTAATCGTTTTTTAACTACTTAGGATGCTGGTATTATATTGTTTAATTCATTTACTTTACTCTTTAATATATGATGTGTTTTACAACAGTATATTCCGCCAACAAATGTATCCACAAACATTGTTCCAGAAATAGCAAGGGGAACTATTTCCTGTCACAAAATAGTTACAAATACAGACACAAAATAATGCACAAGCAAATTTCTTTCATTATTTGCTTTTGCCTGCTTTTTCTGTATTTTAAATGAATGGATAATGATTCAGATAGAGGCCCTGATGATCGAAACTGCCGCAATGCGGTGATATATTTTAAAGGGATTTACTGCGATGTTGAGAAAACTGGTGAAATATTCCAAGCGGCTGAAAACAGTGCTTACGGGCAGCATGGACAAGAGAGTTAAACTATATATCTCAATGGGAGGCGATGCTGACGATATATTCTAAGCAGCAATGCCACCTATATTTATGATGTAAAGTAAAGGATCCATTTTACATATATCACACAACCAAGTAAACGTAACACAGCCTACAAGAATTAAAATAATAAAGAAACAATGCATTAATGAAAGCCATTAATACATTTGTTTAGTCCTTAGTTTTTAATGTAAATACAGCAACCCAATAAATATGTTACACAGCCCTACACTATTAGCCCCTTATGTGCTCTCACCTCTAGCACACCCTAACCCCTCTACACTATTAACTCCTTACCCCCAGCAGACATTAACCCCTCTAAAGTATGAACCCCTTAAGTGCCCTCAACCCCAGCACAACCTAACCCCTCAACAATATTAACCTCTTAGTTGCCCTTACACCCAGCACAATCTAATCCCACTACACTATTAACCCCTAAACTAACCTATCACCAATGTAAAAAATAAATAAAAAAGCCACACAAAATAAATACAAACCGCAGTAAAACAAAAAAAAATGAATTAAATACAAAACAAAAAAATCTAGCAATAAAAATCAATCACAAAAAAAATATAGCAACAAAATACAATCTTTAAAAAAACCTAGCAAACCACCCCACCAAAAAACACAATTTTTTTTTTTTGTTGCTAGGTTTTTGGTGATTTTTTTGTTGCTAGGTTTTTTGTAGTAATTTTTGTTGCTAGGTTTTTTGGGTGTGTTTTTTTTTTTTTTGCTGCTAGTTTTTTTTGGTTATGTTTTTTGTTACTAGATTTTTGGTGATTTGTTTTGTTGCTAGGTTTTTTGTTGTGTTTTTCTTGCTAGGTTTATCGGTTGCGCTTTTTGCTGCAAGGATTTTTTGGTTGTGGTTTTTTGTGTATTTGTGTAGTAGTGTAGTAGTGTAGTAGTGTATTAGTGTATTAGGGTATTAGGGTATTAGGGTATTAGGGTATTAGGGTATTAGGGTATTAGGGTGGTGGGGTAGCTCAGTTGGTAAATACCCTGACTACAAAAAAAGCCTGTTTAAAAGATCCAAGGTCACAGGTTCAAATCCCAGCCTGGCCGTCTCAGCCCTTCATCCTTCTGAGGTCAATAAAATGAGTACCACTAACTTGGGTAATAATAACAACTATTGCTATTCAGCTGCCGATTTGGTTAATTCTGAGAGTGAGCTCTGAAAAAGCGCTCTGGGTCCCAATGGGTGAAAGGCGCTATATAAATACTATCAGAAGGAATAGAGCAAAAAAACTCTATAGGAGGTGCGCAAGTAGAAGATAAACTGGGAACATCAGATGTCGATGATGATCAGGCAGCACTCTTGGATATAGGGATAATGCAGATAACCTGTGAACACAGAAAACAGAGGCACATCATGGGACAGTATCGTGTACACAGGACGATGACAAAACAGTCACGGACACCCTCTACAGGGGGGTACTCACATAGAGAGCGGCACAGCAATGTGCCTGACAAAGCAGGACGGGACCTTTGGTCACCCGACAGACGATAGCACAGGATCTTTCATGTGAAAAGTAGTGGCCAATCGGCAATATTAGAGGACCCAACATCCCAGGGGGAGCCGTCCAAGGAATAGCCAACCACAGTGCTAGTATTCCGGCAAATTTGAGTGACAGTTTGGTAGACCAAACAACAAATGCCACAAACATAGAGCAGGTAATAATTCAAAGGCTGACAGTTTATTATGACCAAAGAATGTAGTTAAAACATACAAAGAGTACAGCAACACGTTTCTCAACCTTACAGGTCGTTTCATCAGGCTGTTAATAGCAATTGGAAACCTGCTCTACTTAAAACAATCCTACACCAATAGCAGACCGGAACTCGCTCACACACCTCCCTGATGGAATAGGCGTAACATGATGCGCCTATTAGAAAATTCAATCAACACAAATTGTTAACCAAATAGAGGGTGTGTGACAGGCAGAGGGCTGCGATTATAAGAATGAATAAAATAGTAAATAAAAACCCATACGACATGATATAAAATAAATGAACAGCAGCACAAAAATTACAATAAATTAACACAAAACACCTCAGAATCAAAAATGAATATAAAGGTACTAAAATTAATTCCATACTTTAACTGTTAAAAAAACTTTATATACAATAGTTAAAAATATATATAAATATAAAATGTATATCCATGATATTTTTTACAGCTGCAGAAAGACATGTGCATAGTCAATCCAGAACGGATTGACATAAATCATTTGGTAACGGCAATATTAGCAACATGCCAAAATATGGTAAAAACATATGGTATAAATAGACATAAATGTACAGTTCAGTATCTAGTGTAAATCACATATAGCACTTATCTATAAACATTTGGCATAGATTTTAACAAACGATTACATGAAAATTAATGTAACAGCATATAAAATAAATACATATGGAAAATAAATTAATAAAGCATATATATATATACACACTAGATTAATACAGTGGTCACCTTTAAGCATGTTATGTTATATTAAACAACATACATCAGCACAAACAAAATTAGTTGTTATAATGCAGATCAAATGTATGCATGTAACCAGGGCCGCCATCAGGGGGTGACAGGGGTGACTCCTGTCAGGGGCCCAATGGGCTAGGGGGGCCCCATGAGGCAAGAACTAAAAAAAAAAAAAAAAAATTTTTTTTTTTTTAATTTTGGCAGCCACCAGTGGGTACTACAGCAGAGTACTAATTGAGCATGGGAAATGTTATTACAAGGAGTAAAGTATTAGCATTTGAGAGGATTTCTGAGTGTGCACTAAACCGCTATGCACAGTGTGAGACAGACTTGGCACTTTGTTTGTAGAGTGTGTGCCTGAGTCAGAACGGCTGATCACTTTCATTTGCAGAAGAGGTAGGAATTACTTAGCAAATGTTTTTTATTTCTTTGTGCAATTTAAGATTGTAACTTTAGTGTGGTAGTAGTTGTATGGTGGGGCCAGGGGTCCATAAAAACAATTTTGTTTTTAGCAGCAGTGTATTTATGATTATTTGACAATGCTGTAGAAATGCTATATTTAAAACCATGCAGAAATGTTTCCTCCTCAATACACAAATGATATATATTACATTCCAGTTTACTGCCCCTTTATGCAAGGACTTTCCAGATACAAGGAGGCATTTTATCTAAGATTTTTACATCTGCATAACATGTTATACTCTCAGACTTAGATTGCTCAGTGTTGGAAATGAGACAGGTTAACTTAATGGTTCCACCAAGACCATATAGAGTACAGCATTTTCAAAATCCACAAGTACAGCTGACATATGGGAACATTTGTACGCTATATTTGAAGTGGTGCTCTTGGTTGGGGAAAATGGGGAAAATATGAAACAAACATATGTCAACCTTTTAAAAGTAATTTTCTTCATCTAGCTATCTACCCAGATCATTATTGTACAGTTTTGAATTCACAGAATTATTTTTGATTGCACATTTACAAATATGATTCTTTAAAAAGTGATCTCTTAATTTCTGCATTTTTTTTATCATGCATGTCACACACTGTTGATTTAGGGGATGCAAGGTGCATACATTTTTCCTCCTGTGAGTGTTTCTGTGGGTGTCTGTGTTTATGTCTTTGTGCTTTGGTTTGTGTCTCTATGAGTGTGTATGTATTTTTTTTTCTGTTGGTATCTCTGTGAGTGTGGGTGTGTATGTATTTGTGCATTTTCTGTGGATGTCTGTGAGGGTGTGTGCATATGTCTTTTCTATGGGTGTCTCTGTGAGGGTGGCAGTGTGTTTGTCTTTGAGTATTTTCTCTGGATGCCTCTGTGAGGGTGGGTGTGTATGTCTATGTTTTTTGTGGATGTCTCTGTGAGGGTGTGTGTCTGTGTGTGTGTGTGTGTGTGTATGTATGTCTGTGTTTTCTGTGTATGTCTCTGGGAGGGTGTGTATTTTCTGTGGGTGTCTCTGTGAGGGTGTGTGTATGTCTTTCTGTGTTTTCTGTGGGTGTCTCTGTGTGTGTGTGTGTATGTCTTTGTGTGTTTTCTGAGGCTGTCTCTGTTGGTGTTTCCTTGGGTGTATGTGCAAGTTTGATTTTGTGTGTGTGTGTGTGTGTGTCCATTGTCTGTTCCTTTTTAGGACATTTTGACCTTACTACTGATTATTCACATCTTTCTACAGACTTTGAGACTAATGAGACCTTTCCGGAAGTCACCAATCTACCATTTAACATTTAAATTATTGTTTAGGCAGTTCAGTGCCCTTCCTTTCAGCCACTGCATGCTGTTGTCATCATTTAGTTGGCATCTTCCATTACAAAAAGATAATCAGAACTCCATATTTTGTTTTCTAAATCTCCTTTTTTTACAAAACTGTAGTTTACCTCATTAATTGTCAGGTCAATGTAAACAAGTGCTAAGTGTCTGTTTGGGTTTCTGTGTCTGAGTTTCTTTGCGTGTTTGCTAGAGTGTCTATATGTGAATCCTTATGTGTGAGTGTGTGTGTGTGTATGCTTCAGTGTATGTTACTACCTTTACAACATTTAAGTAGACACTTAAGAATAAAGTGCATATACGTTTTAGTCACTTGGTCAAAAATTGCACATGTCAAAGGGGGGGGGGGGGGCCCTGATCAATGGTTAAGTCAGGGCCCCCAAAATTTCTAGTGGCGGCCCTGCATGTAACTTCTTATGAGGTACTAAATTTAATAGGATATACCTTAACTTGTCCACTAAAAATATTTGTAACCTAAATGTCCAAAAAATAAAATCTAAGTGTAGAGAATATATATGTACAAATACCATCACACATACAATAATTAACAGAGTCAGACACAGGGAGCCACACTAGAAAACTACTAGTGAAAAGCAGCCAAATCAACACACATATTTAGGCTACCGGGATGCATACTTTTGAGTACATGAATCCAGTAGGTCTCCCTCTGTCTGAGTCTGAAAAAACGATTGTATAGGTGAGATTTTGGAATATATTCAATGGGGGTCACTGAAAAACAATTAGTGTCTCCATTATGGATGTTATTACAATGTCTAGAGACACTGTGATATCTAAAATTTTTCTTCATATTACGCTGATGTTCAGACCACCTTGTACTGAACCGCCTACAGGTGCGCCCCACGTATTGTATCCCACAAACGCAGGACAATAAATATACCACATAGTTGGAGTTCCGGTCTGTGATTGGTGTAGGATTGTTTTAAGTAGAGCAGGTTTCCAATTGCTATTAACAGCCTGATGAAACGACCTGTAAGGTTTAGAAATGCGTTGCTGTACTCTTTGTATGTTTTAACTACATTCTTTGGTCATAATAAACTGTCGGCCTTTGAATTATTACCTGCTCTACGTTTGTGGCATTTGTTGTTTGGTCTACCAAACTGTCACTCAAATTTGCCGGAATACTAGCACTGTGGTTGGCTACTCCTTGAACGACTCCCCCTGTGACGTCGGGTCCTCTGATATTGCCGATTGGCCACTTCCTTTCACATGAAAGATCCTGTGCTATCGTCTGTCGGGCGAAAAAAGGTCCCATCCTGCTTTGTCAGGCACATTGCTGTACCACTCTCTATGTGAGTACCCCCCCTGTAGAGGGTGTCCGTGACTGTTTTGTCATCCTCCTGTGTACACAATACTGTCCCATGAGGCGCCTCTGTTTTCTGTGTTCACAGGTTATCTATATAAATACTAGTAATTATTGTGCATTTAATTACTTATTTTTGTTTTACCTCTTTTTTTTTATATTGTATTTTGTATTTTTTTTATAATTTTCTGCATTGGTGTTAGGTTAGTTTAGGGGTTAATAGTGTAGTGGAGTTTTTTGTTCTGTTTTTTTGTTGCTAGGTTTTTTGTGTGTTTTTTGTTGCTATATAGTTTATGGTTGTCTTTTTTGCTGCTAGGTTTTTTGGTTGTGTTTTTTTGTTGCTAGTTTTTTCTTGGTTGTGTTTATTGTTGCTAGGTTTTTGGTGGCATTTTGTGATGCTTTTTTGTGTTTTTGCTGCTAGGTTGTTTTGGTTGTGGTTTTTTGTTGCTGGGTTTTTTTAGTGATTGATTTTTGTTGCTATGTTTTTTGGTTGTGTTTTTTGCAGCTCGTTTTTTTTTTTTATTTGTGTTTTTTTGTTGCTAGATTTTTTTGGTTGTGGTATTTGCTGCTAGGATTTTGGTTGTGTTTTTTGCTCCTAGGTTTTTTTGGTTGTGTTTTTTGTTGCTGGTTTTTTTTGGTGATTGATTTTTCTTGTTATTTTTTTTTGTGGTTGAGTTTTTTGTTGCTAGTTTTTTTTTGTTGTTGTGTTTTTTGCTGCTAGGTTTTTGGTTGTGTTTTTTGCTCCTAGGTTTTTCTGGTTGTGTTTTTGTTGCTATTTTTTTTATGTGTTTTATGTTGCTATGTTTTTGGTTTTGTTTTTTTTTTTGCTCCTAGTTGATTTTTCTTGTTATTTTATTGTGGTTGAGTTTTTTGTTGCTAGTTTTTTTGTTGTTGTGTTTTTTGCTGCAAGGTTTTTGGTTGTGTTTTTTGCTCCTAGGTTTTTTTTGGTTGTGTTTTTGTTGCTATTTTTTTGATGTGTTTTATGTTGCTATGTTTTTGGTTGTGTTTTTTTTTGCTCCTAGTTTTTTAAGTTGTGTTTTTTGCTACTAGTTTTTTTTGGTTCTGTTTTTTGTTGCTAGGGTTTTGATGGGTTTTTCTTTTTGCTAAGTTTTTTTGTTGTGTTTTTGTTGCTAGGTTTTTTGGTTGTGTTTTTTGTTGCTAGGTTAGTTGGTGATTGATTTTTGTTGCTATGTTTATTGTTTGCGTTTTTTGCTGCAAGGTTTTTTTGGTTGTGTTTTTTTTTGTTGTTGTGTATTTAATTACTTATTTTTGTTTTACTGCTGTTTGTTTTTATATTGTGTGGTTTAAAAAAAAAATCTGCATTGGTGTTAGGTTGGTTTAGGGCTTATAGTGTAGTGGAGTAAGGGTGTACTGGGTGTAAGGGCATGTACGGGGTTAATAGCTTTGAGGCGCTTTCCATGTATATACAATGTTTGATTTATATGCAATTTCTTGTATAATGCATATTTTTTGCAAATATTGTAGTGATTTTAAACAGCTTGTTTATTTTTTGCATGTTATTTTTTTTTGTAAAACAAAAATATCTATTTTTCAATATATACAGTAAATATGTTATCCCAGAAAGTAGCCTCACCTTTACATTTTTACATAACAGCATTTGTTTTAACTTTGCAATGTCAAATATTATGCAGTCATGTAAAACTATAAATTTGCCGCTAGTATCTTCTATTTACAAAATGAAAAATAATTATTGTTTAAAGAAAAAAATAGAACACGCAAAAAATAAACAAGCAGTTTAAAATCACTAAAATAATTCAAATATATAGTATTGCAATGTACATAAGGATAAATAAAAATGATACATTGTATATACAGTAGATGTATCAAAATAGCTCCTATAGGTTTAATAGGAAGGTTTTTTCTTAGTAAGGTAGATTGCAGATGTGACATATATATAGGCATTGCATGGGAGTAACCTGCATGTTACTCCCAAGCAAAGATCGCCAGGAGTGTGTAATATTACAAGTACAGCCCCCCTCCACTGATATTGATGATGATATGAGTGGCGATGTGGGTGGACTAATCTCTTTTGTTTTCTATTGGAGACACATAGCCAGTTGTTGGCACGAAGAGGTTCAGCCCAATTTTTTTTTTAGATATTGTCAGATGTTTTTAATATCGGGGCCAAAGTGTTAAAAAAACGTTCCTGTTTATTTCTTTTAAATCACCTCACTTCAAAGGATGTAAGAAATCTTCCTTAATAGACTTATTACAGGAACTTATAGTTCTCATAACGGGTGGAAAGCTCTATGTATATCTAGATATGGTCTCATGGAAAGGAGCTAGGTTTCAACAAATTAGACCAAGAGAAAGAGGTTATCGGAATCATGATAGATTAATATTGATTTCTAAGTTCCTTTAACTCATGGTTTTCCTGCTACCCACAGAAAGCCTAAAGTTCACCCTGATCAGTTTTAAAGCTCATTTATATCTGTCCGTAGCTGGCTTAAAGATAGCCATTCTCACTTTCTATAGGTATGACCACAGATTGCTCACTTTGCTAATAGAACAATGGTTTTAAACCAGGTAAGGTTGTATAGCCTTTATTGTTTAAAATATAATAACAACAGTGGTAATTAACTTATCAGGATAGAAGTTGGTCGGTTGGTTGGTCGTCTATCTTCATAATAGTGCTAAAAAGTTAGTGAAACTTGAACCTGATTAAACTGTTAGGGTAAGAAGAAAAGAATCACAAAAATTATTTTAAAAAAAGTATTATTTCAACACATAGAAAGTCTGATACTCTCTTAATGTTAGCGCTGCAGAATCTGTTGGTGCGCTACAAATAACCAATAATAATAATAATTATTAGTGTTAAAGAGGGTTTATTATCTGTTCTGATCAATGGGTGGAATCCTGCTCACCTTTAATAAACTTTTCCCATGGGGTTATAGCACTAGATATAAATATAAGGTGGCGCAAAAACAAAATTTATGCTTACCTGATAAATGTATTTCTCTTGTGGTGTATCCAGTCCACGGATCATCCATTACTTGTGGGATATTCTCCTTCCCAACAGGAAGCTGCAAGAGGATCACCCACAGTAGAGCTGTCTATATAGCTCCTCCCCTAACTGCCACTACCAGTCATTCGACCGAAGACAAGCAAGAGAAAGGAGAAACTATAGGGTGCAGTGGTGACTGTAGTTTAAAAATAAAATACACCACAAGAGAAATAAATTTATCAGGTAAGCATAAATTTTGTTTTCTCTTGTAAGGTGTATCCAGTCCACGGATCATCCATTACTTGTAGGATACCAATACCAAAGCTATAGGACACGGATGAAGGGAGGGACAAGGCAGGCGCTTAAACGGAAGGCACCACTGCCTGCAAGACCTTCCTCCCAAAAATAGCCTCCGAAGAAGCAAAAGTATCAAATTTATAGAATTTTGAAAAAGTATGAAGCGAAGACCAAGTCGCCGCCTTACAAATCTGTTCAACAGAAGCCTCATTTTTAAAAGCCCATGTGGAAGCTACCGCTCTAGAAGAATGAGCTGTAATCCTTTCAGGAGGCTGCTGGCCAGCAGTCTCATAAGCTAAGCGTGTTATACTCCTTAGCCAAAAAGAAAGAGAGGTTGCCGAAGCCTTTTGGCCTCTCCTCTGTCCAGAGTAGACAACAAACAATGCAGATGTTTGACGAAAATCTTTAGTAGCTTGTAAATAAAACTTTAAACCACGAACCACGTCAAGATTGTGTAAAAGACGTTCCTTCTTTGAAGTAGGATTAGGACACAGTGACGGTACAACAATCTCCTGATTGATATTTTTATTAAATGCCACCTTAGATAGAAAACCAGGTTTGGTACGTAACACTACCTTATCTGCATGAAAAATGAGATAAGGGGAATCACATTGTAAAGCAGATAACTCCGAAACTCTTCGAGCCGAGGAGATAGCTACTAAAAACAGAACCTTCCAAGATAAGAGCTTAATATCTATGGAAGGCAAAGGTTCAAACGGAACCCCTTGAAGAACCTTAAGAACTAAATTTAAACTCCAAGGAGCAACAGGTTTAAACACAGGCTTGATTCTGACTAAAGCCTGACAAAACGCCTGCACGTCTGGAACCTCAGCCAGACGTTTGTGCAAAAGAATAGACAGAGCAGAAATCTGTCCCTTTAAGGAACTAGCTGACAAACCCTTCTCCAATCCTTCTTGGAGAAAAGATAATATCCTAGGAATCCTGACCTTACTCCATGAGTAACCCTTGGATTCACACCAATGAAGATATTTACACCATATCTTATGATAGATTTTCCTGGTGACAGGCTTTCGCGCCTGTATTAAGGTATCAATGACCGACTCGGAGAAACCACGCTTTGATAAAATCAAGCGTTCAATCTCCAGTCAGCCGCAGAGAAATTAGATTTGGATGGTTGAAAGGACCCTGAAGTAGAAGGTCCTGTCTCAGAGGCAGAGTCCATGGTGGAAAGAATGACATGTCCACCAGATCTGCATACCAAGTCCTGCGTGGCCACGCAGGTGCTATCAAAATTACTGATGCTCTCTCCTGCTTGATCTTGGCAATCAGACAAGGGAGCAGAGGAAACGGTGGAAACACATAAGCCAGGTTGAAGGACCAAGGCGCTGCTAGAGCATCTATCAGCACTGCCTTGGGATCCCTGGACCTGGATCCGTAACAAGGAAGCTTGGCGTTCTGGCGAGACGCCATGAGATCCAGTTCTGGTTTGCCCCAACGTTGAATCAACTGTGCAAACACCTCCGGATGGAGCTCCCACTCCCCCGGATGAAAAGTCTGTCGACTTAGAAAATCTGCCTCCCAGTTCTCTACTCCTGGGATATGGATAGCTGATAGATGGCAAGAGTGAATCTCTGCCCATCGAATTATCTTTGAAACCTCCAACATCGCTAGGGAACTCCTTGTTCCCCCTTGATGGTTGATGTAAGCTACAGTCGTGATGTTGTCCGACTGAAATCTGATGAACCTCACTGCCGCTAGCTGAGGCCAAGCCTGAAGAGCATTGAATATCGCTCTTAGTTCCAGAATGTTTATTGGAAGGAGTGCCTCCTTCTGAGTCCACGACCCCTGAGCCTTCAGAGAGTTCCAGACTGCACCCCAGCCCAGAAGGCTGGCATCTGTTGTTACTATTGTCCAATCTGGCCTGCGGAAGGTCATACCTTTGGACAGATGGACCCGAGATAGCCACCAGAGAAGAGAATCCCTGGTCTCTTTATCCAGATTTAGTAGAGGGGACAAATATGTGTAATCCCCATTCCACTGACTGAGCATGCAGAGTTGCAGCGGTCTGAGATGTAGCCGGGCAAACAGAACTATGTCCATTGCCGCTACCATTAAGCCGATTACTTCCATACGCTGAGCCACCGAAGGGCGAGAAGTATAATAAAGAGCACGGAAGGAATTTAGAAGTTTTGACAACCTGTCCTCTGTCAGGTAAATCCTCATTTCTACAGAATATATCAGAGTTCCCAGGAAGGAAACTCTTGTGAGAGGGGATAGAGAACTCTTTTTTTTTTTGTTCACTTTCCACCCATGAGACCTCAGGAATGCCAGAACAATGTCCGTATGGGACTTGGCAATTTGGAAATTCGACACCTGTATCAGAATGTCGTCTAGGTAAGGGGCTACTGCTATGCCCCGTAGCCTTAGGACCGACAGAAGTGACCCCAGAACCTTCGTAAAGATTCTTGGTGCTGTAGCTAACCCAAAGGGAAGAGCCACAAACTGGTAATGCCTGTCTAGGAAGGTGAACCTGAGAAACCGATGATGATTTTTGTGTATCGGAATGTGAAGATAAGCATCCTTTAAGTCCATGGTAGTCATGTATTTACCCTCCTGGATCATAGGTAGGATGGTTCGAATAGTCTCCATCTTGAAAGATGGGACCCTGAGAAATTTGTTTAGGATCTTGAGATCTAAGATTGGTCTGAAGGTTCCCTCTTTCTTGGGAACCACAAAGAGATTTGAATAGAAGCCTTGCCCCTGTTCCTCCTTTGGAACTGGGTGGATCACTCCCATAACTAGGAGGTCTTGAACACAATGTAAGAATGCCTCTCTCTTTATCTGGTCTGCAGATAATTGTGAGAGGTGAAATCTTCCTTTTGGGGAAGAAGCTTTGAAGTCCAGAAGATATCCCTGGGACACAATTTCCAATGCCCAGGGATCCTGGACATCTCTTTCCCAAGCCTGGGCGAAGAGAGAAAGTCTGCCCCCTACTAGATCCGTTACCGGATTGGGGGCTGATCTTTCATGCTGTCTTAGAGGCAGCAGCAGGCTTCTTCACGCTGCTTACCTTTGTTCCAGGCCTGGTTAGGTCTCCAGACCGGCTTGGACTGGGCAAAATTTCCCTCTTGTTTTGTATTAGAGGAAGTTGATGCCGCGTTCATCTTAAAGTTTCGAAAGGCACGAAAATTAGTTTGTTTGGTCCTTAATTTATTAGACCTATCCTGAGGAAGGGCATGACCTTTTCCTCCAGTAATATCAGAAATGATCTCCTTCAGTCCAGGCCCGAATAGGGTCTGCCCCTTGAAGGGAATGTTGAGAAGCTTAGACTTTGAAGTAACGTCAGCTGACCAGGATTTAAGGCATAGCGCCCTACGCGCCTGAATAGCAAAACCTGAGTTCTTAGCCGTTAATTTGGTTAAATGAACAACAGCATCAGAAACAAATGAATTGGCTAGCTTAAGCGCTTTAAGCTTGTCAAGTATATCATCCATTGGGGTTTCTACCTGTAAGGCCTCTTCCAGAGACTCAAACCAGAAGGCCGCAGCAGCAGTGACCGGGGCAATGCATGCAAGAGGCTGGAGAATAAAACCTTGTTGAATAAACATTTTCTTAAGGTAACCCTTTAACTTTTTATCCATTGGATCTAGGAAAGCACAACTGTCCTCGACGGGGATAGTTGTTCGCTTAGCTAGGGTAGAAACTGCTCCCTCCACCTTAGGTACCGTTTGCCATAAGTCCCGTGTAGCGGCATCTATTGGAAACATTTTCTTAAAAAGTTCAGGAGACTTCTTCAGGGAAACTGGATGTCTCAAGCTGCAAAATCTGATGCGCATTTAGGTCTGAAAATATGCCCCTCCCACCCTGTATTCACAGCGAGAGGGCCTAACAAAACTAACCCTAGGCAAAATCTAGCCAGCCATGTGGAAAAAACTGGGCCCCAATAAAGTTTTATCACCAATATGTATAAAAAAACATTTAAAACACTTCCAGCAAACGTTTTATCTTTCAGCAATGTGAGAAAGTAATAAGAATATTACCTTTTACAGCAAGCATGAAACAAGCATGAAACAAATCACTGTAATCAGGCTTACCTTAAATAACTCTGGTATTAACAGCATTTTCTAGCATATTCTTTCTCTAGAAAAATTTAAACTGCACATACCTCATAGCAGGAGACCCTGCACACCATTCCCCCAGCTGAAGTTACCGCTCTCTTCAGTTATGTGTGAGAACAGCAATGGATCTTAGTTACAACCTGCTAAGATCATCAAAGACCACAGGCAGACTCTTCTTCTATTTTCTGCCTGAGGCTAAAATAGTACAACGCCGGTACCATTTGAAAATAACAAACTTTTGATTGAAGATAAACTAAATAAACACCACATCTCTCTAACAACTTCCTTTTTTGTCGAGAGCTGCAAGAGAATGACTGGTAGTGGCAGTTAGGGGAGGAGCTATATAGACAGCTCTGCTGTGGGTGATCCTCTTGCAGCTTCCTGTTGGGAAGGAGAATATCCCACAAGTAATGGATGATCCGTGGACTGGATACACCTTACAAGAGAAAAGCTTGCTGATTCCTATTGCACACAATTAAATATATATATAAGTATATTTGAAAGTTCCTTTTATCAGTATGTATTCTGTTTCCTAGATATATTAGATTATACTTCCACAACTTCTATATTATTATACAGGTGATGTTGGTTAAGTGGATACGTGTATACGTATATTTACCCCTTCTATTTACCTTAATGCTTTCACTCTCTTTATCATACTACCTTACTAGTGGAGGCAAATTTCCTGTTTAGATTGTGCTGATTGTATATGTATCTTCTTAACCCCTTTACAATTCTAATTTTATATTCAATGAAACTCTATATTCCAGATTGTTTCAAAGGGTTTATTTTACTAGACATTCATTATGCTAAACATTCATTAAAAACATTAGTTAAAAAACATATATTTTTCCTTTAAATTCTAAAATTACCAAAAAGACACCAGTGTCTATTAACAATATGTATTCTTTGTGAATCCAACAATAGGTTATATTCTGACACAATGTAAATACAATATTTTACAATATTATACAGTGTTCCGTTTGGAGTATTATTTCCTCTTTTTGTGCTAGTTGATAATATAACAACCGTTTATTCTTTCAATTTGTTGGAAATTATTTTTTAAACTAAACCATATTGGTAAATATAAAAATGTATTTCGTCCTTTTCCAAGGTGGTTATAAACGTAACTTTCCTGGCCAATATTAAGAGTAGTGGTTTTTATATTACGGTATTTGGTAATTGCAGTCTTATGTTACCTTGATATAGTTCAGTATAAAGGAAGTTCCTTTTTTTTTAAACAGTATATCTTTGGTAACTGCTTGAGATTTAGGGGCCTATCTATCAAGCTCCGAATGGAGCTTGATGGCCCGTGTTTCTGGCGAGTCTTCAGACTCGCCAGAAACAGCAGTTATGAAGCAGCGGTCTAAAGACCGCTGCTCCATAACCCTGTCCGCCTGCTCTGAGCAGGCGGACAGGAATCGCCACAATTCAACCCGATCGAATATGATCGGGTTGATTGACACCTCCCTGCTGGCGGCCGATTGGCCGCAAGTCAGAAGGGGGCGGCGTTGCACCAGCAGCTCTTCTGAGCTGCTGATGCAATGCTGAATACGGAGAGCGTATTTCTCTCCGCATTCAGCGAGGTCTTGCGGACCTGATCCGCACTATCGGATCAGGTCCGCAAGACCTTTGATAAATAGAGACCATAATCTTATTTACATACGGTTTTTGGCTGTTGTTTCTTCTCTTTGTTCTCCTCTGTGTAAAACAGTGCACTGTTTCGATGAGATGCTTCTCATAAATAGATGGTTCCGGTGGAGTGCTGTGTCATCGAGCCTCCGTTTACCGGACAATGTCAAGGTGGCTTCAATCCCTCATGTGAGCAATGCCGGTTTGAGTCTACCGGTTTTTCTTTGCTGGAAAAAACTCACAGACTTCTTGTTAGCAGCTTTAGTACTGTTTTGGCTTCTGTAGCTGGCAAGGTAACTGGAGTAGGTGATGAGAGATCTGTTCTTCCGGACCTTGTTGTATCCCCTTCAGGGATCTACTTTACCGGATATTCATTCTCCTTGTGATAGCAGCGTGCAATTGGTGAGAATTTTTTTCAGGTGTCTACACGTTTCGGCTGTAAGCCTTTCTCAAGATACCTGAAAGGATTGATCTTCTGCCTTTTAAAGCCTTATTCCTTACCGCCTTTATATTAATTGTTTCCTTGCCTGTATTTTTATGTTACATTTTCCATTTTCCTTTATTCCTTTCGCATAAATTCAGACATCATCTTTTTAGCACATTTTTTAGGCACATTTTTGGTGGTTCCACATATATTAGAGATAGTGCATAATTAAAAAAGTATATATATATATTTTTATATAAGTTCTTTTTAAATGTAACACATACCTATGCGTAATCTGGAAAAAATTGACTGTAATGTTTACTATCCTCTTTTTCCAAAAAGATAGCAAAGTTAATTATAACCCTTAATATCAAAATCTTAAAGTGTCTTTCAGATGTAATTTAATAGCTTTTTTTATACTAAACCTGTCTACTGTAACAATTCCTAGTGTACCCCTAGATTGTATTTAAAGTGTCCCTTTAAGTTTATGAATACTTTAAATTGTAATATTATAACAATCATAGTTTCATATATCCTTTATTTTCCGTTATGTCTATATCTTGAACATTATATATATATATATATATATATATATATATATATATATATATATATATATATATACTGATACTCTCTTGCAAGCACACAGCTAAATAAAAAGCAAAATGGAAGAGTATGTTACAAATTACAAAAGGCCTGTGTTACCCTTGTTTTTATCTCAGTCTTTTTGATTGAACATATTCATTGTATGGCTGACATTAAGAGACCTGGAGAAGAAGAGATCTTGACGTGGTCCTGGGCCTAGCAACGTTTGGCCAAATGCTGTGACTAACTCTAGCTTTGTGCTTGCAAGAGAGTTGCAGATGTTCTATGTATGGTGTTAATATTTTGTTTTCCTGATTTTTCCTAAAGGCTTTGCACCCAGGCTTGGTTGGGTTTAACCACTGAAAGATGTTCAGCTGTGTGTGAATGCTGTGAGTAGCCTGGGCTGTCAGTTTTGCAGGGTCATGGGATGTGTACCTGGTCCGGTTTGAGATTGCAGTCCATTTCTGTGTTTTGCATGTGTATAGGGAAATTATAAACTGTTTGTGTCACACTTGTTAGTATCTCAATCTGCTTAATTAAAGGCATGCATTGTGTGGCTGTAAGTTATGGACATGGGAGGATGAAACCTTGATATGGTTTAGGGTCTATCAACGTTTGGCTAAATGCTTTGACTAATGTTTCCATTTTGCTTTTAAACTAGCTATATGCTTGCAAGAGAGTGCCAGACATTCTGTGTTGTGTTAATATTTTTGTAGTTTTCCCTAAATATATATCTATACACATATCTATGTATCTATTATTTTTTTTAATGACCAGCTTTTTTAGCCAGTCTAATAGAAATATGAGAGCAAGAATAGGAGCGCTTAATTAGTGTTAGTGCTCGATACTGATAAAATGTTTGTGCTCCACTTGTAATCTAGCCCACAGTGTTTGATATACCACATGGTAGTTGCGATAAAGAATGTTGGTCATTATAGTTAGCAGAAAATAGAAGAGTAGAACATTTTTTTTTATTTAGAACTATGATCATTTCCCTTGACATTAAAATCAAAATTAAATATGTATGATAAAGATAGAGGATAGAACATGACATTTGATTTTTTTTTTTCAATTTACAGCAAATTCTATTGTCAAATATGTTTCAGGCTCTCTGTATTGCTGGTTGAAGAAAAAACCTAGGTATGTTGCTGTGCATGCTTATATCTTCCCTGCATAATGGCTGCTGATAGCTTCCAAACAGCGCTCTGTGCCAGCTCAATTAGTCCTAGGAAATCTTAGCAATTTTATTTCATTTACATTGATCAAAAAAATAATATATATATATATATATATATATATATACACAGTATCAAGGATATACATACTGAATGTGATACAATACAATACATTTGTGACGTTATATTAAGCACAACAAGCAGTATAACAGGATAATTACCTATATACAATTTCTATAGACACCTTACTTGTTTGTGATCCATTTCCAGGGCACTAAGCCCATATAGGCATATTTAGATACATGAATACAATATTATTATGTACAAATTCAATATCATGTTAATTTATTATTGTATCCTTTTCAGTAGCTGACATAAAAATGTATTTTTTGCCTCTATGCTAGGAATATCAAAAAATAGATACGGTGTAAATAATAAAAAAAATATTAAAATTAAGAAGTTCCGAAACCGGGTGAATTGCTGACTGGCACATATCCGGTATAATTTATTCAAATAATGTCAATGCCTCAGGAAAACTGATTCTTATCTGTACCCATATATATACCTAGTGCTCCGTGTGTTCTGAACTAACCATGTGCCAACGACTCATAAAACTGAGGTAATCAACGATTTAACTTTCCAGGAGGTATGTTATGTGGGGGCATTGGAAGCACTTTATATGGAAAGAATGGGTACTGCGGAGACCCATGAGTTGGTAACTGATAATATAGGCCTCCTATTTAAAAGTGCATCCAAATTCTACCCCATCCACTCTAGAGGGAGCATTTTGGAAAAATTCCAAAAAAGGGTTGAATGTGATCTGACAGTTTTAGCTTACAAGGAAAATGAGAAACAGCATGGTATTTTGAGCACAGAAGAAAAACTCACACTTAAACAGTTAGGGGATAGCAAAGACTTAAGAGCTGCGGATAAGGGGGGTGTATGTTGTTGTGATGGACAGACAATTTTTTTTTTCAAGCGGTGCAACAACTAATGGACCCCACCCAATACAATATCCTTAAAATCCACCCAGTAAATAGATTCAAGGAGGAATTATATCAGCTAATAGATGATGGTAGAGAGGAGGGTTATTTGGATGAGAATCCAGACACCCCTATTTTTAATTTTTTACCCAAAGTTCATAAATCCCTTTCTGATGTAAAAGGCTGGTCCATCATTAGCGGCATAAATTCCATGTTTGAACCCCTCTCCCAGTGGCTGGATGCCATTCTCCAGCCACTGGTCAAAGGTTTGGCTAGTTACTTGAGGAATACAAAACAGCTACTAACAGAACTGGAGTCCATGGCCTGGCATGAGGACTACAGTTGGCTAACGGTGGACGTGGTTGCTTTGTATTTCTCAATACTCCATGACAAAGGTTTGGAGGCAATACGTTTCTTTCTAGATAGGATGACTAACTATGATCGGAAGTTTCGTCAATATATTCTTCGGTAACAAAACTTTTGTTAACTTATTTCTTCACTTTCGAGGGTGTTCACTACCTCCAGAGATGTGGGACAGCTATGGGGGTCAAGTTTGCCCCCTCCTAAGTCAACCTGTTCATGGGTTGGTGGGAGCTGTCCAACATATTTGGATGTGGCGAGCATCTAAGAGAAAGGATTATATACTATAGAAGATATATTGACAATATTCTGATCATCTGGAAAGGTGGTAAAAATGATGCCGAGGCATTTGTGAATACACTAAATCAGAACAAGGTTGGCATTCAGTTTACCTCAGAATTTGGGGGTACAGAAATTAACTATCTGTAGGTTACACTCCAAGGAACTATGAATAGTAAGATTGTAACTGAAGTATATAGGTGTCAGGAACCACCTAATTGACAAACTGTCACTTTAACTTTCTACATCATGTGATCAGCACATCCTATTTAAGCTTACCTGTGTCCAGCAATTATTGCTAGGTAATTTGATACTACTGAGAATCTTCACTCTAGCCTCACTTTGGATCAGCACAGACTGAATTCTGAATCCTCATTAATTGTTCCTGGGATCTCAGCTCTCTAATTCCCTCAGCGGTTCACCATTCTGCCAGCACTATTTGGTAACGCGTTATTTTTGATTTTCACTCACCACCGACTGCAAGTTCTTTTCTCACACAGTACTGCATCTCTAACACATTGGAGTGTGTTACATCACTCTGCAGAGCGACACAGCGATCTCAAACTCAGACTCAGGACTTCCTGTAGCCACGCAGCCTGTCAGCAGTAGCAGCACCAGAGGACAGAATCTATATACGGTACAGAGTTCATTCAAATAACACATCCTTACACTTCATTGGCATATATAAGACTTTTACTACTTGCTGATGTATTGCTACTTTTGCCTGATATTCAGTTACTTTAAATTGGAGATTGTTTCTTTTTCACTGATTCATACCTATGCTGCACACTTACTCACCACTGCCATCTACTGCTGCTAACTTACAGGAATCATATTGCTTGCTATTCCATTTAACAAACTAAGTTATACATATATGTACCAGCTTACTCAATGCTACATTTTGCTCAATATTAGGAATTCCATTCTGGGCCTTAGAATTACTTATTCCCCCTTTTGTATTCCATAGCTATAGTTTAGATTTAGTTAGTGTAGGTATGTCCTCTGTGTATAGGTACTAATAAGTACTGTTCCACTACCTTTGACCTATGTTGGTCACCCTCATCTCTATGAGCAAACCAGGGTTTATTCTTGTAATAAAACCCGAAGTGGGGTGTGAGACTGAGCGGTTATTCATATATATATATATGTATGCATATAAGGGTGTTGTACTGATTCCTCACAATAGGAAACACATTTCTGGCAACACCCTGGTGAAATCGGTTGGTGGTGAGAAAGTACAGTTTGTCATAGTTATATGTCTGTCTGAGAGACAGGGTAAAGTGGGGGCATTTGGATCAAAACTTTTGTCTTAGCTTCAAGCATTTGAGAACAGAATTTATTTTGAGCTGAAACACAGTTGCTATCTCTCTTTTGTTATTTACAATGATGTATAACATAACTTCTAATACTATTGATGCCATTCAGTGCTAATAGTAACGACACAAAAACACTCCTAAGCTCCTATGAGTCTACCCAGGTTTACTCTTCCACAAAGGAACAAAGCTAATTTGTTAATGGAAGTAAATTGAAGCATTTTTTTAAACTGCACATTCCTTAATCCATGAAAGTTTAATTTTGACTTTACTGTTCCCCTTTACTAGATTTTTCTTTAATTACCAAAACCTTTGCTGTTAACATATTGTTGCATGTTATGCACAAACAGACCTATGGCCCAGTTAGCCTTCTCTAATACCCCTTTAGCCTTACCAGTTCTGTCATATATAATCTTGTGTATAAGGGCTTTATAGACTAAGCCTTATTTTTCTTATTCCTCTTTATATATAAACTAAAGATCGGGGTTCTTGGTTATTTGCTGCCAGTCTTTTTGACCTTGGATTTGTTTTTTCCCTACTTTACCAGCCTTGACCTTCACCAGAAGTCAGTGCTTTACAACCAGAGTCAAATATTATATTATTGTAGGCAAGAAAAGTAAATGTGCGAAATGTGATGACACATGCTTAAGAGTTTCTTTTAGAAAGTCATAAAAAATACAATATCATCTTCCGTTAGCAAATAAACTCTTAGCAACAGGCTATCAGCGTGTAGTCTTGAGCTGAAGACCATAAGAAGCTGCACTGACTATATCTATTTTATTAGGTGCAAACTAAAATGTGTTCAGGAAACCATTTGTTCAAAAAATGCTGCGTATCTTTTATTGATTTATTGTTCACTGCTTCCCAGAAGATTTGTTACTCATGTATAATTAATGCAGAAAACTAGCATTGGTTTACAATCTTGGATGAAACAGTAATGAGCTTGCTCACAGAAAAAAAAATTGCTAAGATTTCCTAGGACTAATTATATATATAAACTGTATACACACACTAGTGACACCACCTATGATATAGTGTAATCTACACCACCAAAGCTCACTCTCCGTTACATAAGCCCCTGTAACCTTTTCATTCCCTGTCTCATGCAACCACCTCCTCTTCCTCTTGCCTCTCACATAATCCCCCCCTCACACTCTCACCTCCATTTCCCCCAGTACATATTATTATTATATTTAAACTGGGATCTTCGTCACACAATATGGCCATATTCTGATTAGCCAATCACCAACTTACAATGTGTCCTAAGTACAATACTTTGCCTTTAAGGGGTTAATTATTCCTTCTTTTTCTCTTGATAATAGAATGAGACTCCCTGGCATTATACTGTATATACAACTCCATTACACTTTCATGAGTACACCTGAACTTGGGGGAGGTGCTTTAACCCCACCACAATACTTTGCCATTGATTAAAGCACCCCACCCATGCTCAGGTGTACCCATGACAGTGTAATAGACAGTCAAGGTATAGCAGAGATACATTGTGCCACTGCCTATTACAATAACTTTTACAACATCTCCCCGTGTCCTGTGGCTCCAAAGGCAGTTTATGACTAAATAAGGATGTAAATTAATGATGCGTAATATTATTGAGAAAAAAAGCAAAGCTCTTTAGCTATTAGAACATTATATATAAGAGTGAGCATTCCTGTAGTTCTAAATATTACCACACTGTATATATGAGGACATCTTAGAACTGCACTTAAAGAAACTATTGTCATCTCCTCATAACATTTTTCTCTTCCAATGTTACAGGCTGATCTTAAAGTACTTCTCAAAACCTGAAATACTCCAGACTCCCCAGCCAATTTCCTCCCAGTATCTCTACTCAATAGTAATAAAGATAATTGCAAAAATCTAAGCTACCAAAATGATCAACCCCTTGCCTAATCTATTTAATTTGGACCAGGATGGCTTGGTTTCTGGCATCTTGGAAAGAGATAAAATCATACAAGCTCTTAAAGTGAAGGTAAAGTTTATTAAATTCGAGTATATGAATGATTTATTTGACCATATAATAAGCTAATCGCTAACTTTATTTAATATATATTTTTATATTTTTAATGTATTTATATCTATATATTTCCCTACCGCGTCTAAGATATCTCCTCCCAACCTCTATTTCCGGATACTAGGTGCTGTGACGTATAGAGCGGTCCCACCCGCTCTATACGTAAGATCAGAAGCGTGTTACATTCAAAATGCGCATGCGCAAATTGACTATCAATCACTAATGCGCATGCGATAGTCGGCGAAACAGATTAAAAAAAAGGGGAACGCGCTTCTACTCAGAAATGAAGACTGTAGCGCATGAGCATAGCATCAAGTAGGCGGATGACGTGTGGTCACGGCCGCCTATCGGCCAGATTTTCAACTGGCTGATCGAAAAACGTGACCAGGATATTAAAAAAAAAAAAAAAAAAAACGGGTTGATTTTGCGGAGCTGAAAAAGGGGAACTAAAACCAAGATAACTGTATTTATAATAAATATTTAAAAAAATCATGAATGAAACTCCTATTTATTTGTAACATAGAATTTGATTGTGGATCAGCGTCAAGGTAACTTTACCTTCACTTTAAATGCATAAGCTCAGCAAAGTCCTCTAGGTTCTGTTACACACAATGTAACTGATACAATTGTGGTTCAGAAGAGTCTAATTGTTTAGGTGAGATAATGTGTGAAATTCAATATATTTGTTCTAGCCAATCACTAGTAGGCATTGCTTCTGTTAACATATATAGGGCTAGATTACAAGTGGCGCACTACTGTTAGCGGGGGACATGATAAGCAACATCTCAACTGCGTTAACTTGTGTGTTGAAAGTAAATTGGTGCACCAAGCTCAAACAGAATTTGTTCTCGTTGAGTTAAGTCCTTGGGGTAGGTTTATTAATAGTCAAGGGGACATGATTCGCTGTAGCAAATAATGTCCGCTCAACCTTGCTAAATGTTGACAGCATACGGTGTCGGCATTTAACATTGCACAACACTTATGCAATGCCGCCCCCTGCTCACTGGCAGCCATTTAGACTCTAGCAGGGGCTGTCAATTATCCCAATCAGATTGGGATGATTTCAATCCGCCATATAAAAGGACAAGTTAAGGAGCAGCTGTCTTATGACCGCTGCTTCTTAACTTCCGTTTCAGGTGAGCCTGAAACGATGGGGCTCCGAAGCAGCATCCACTGCTTAATAAATGGAGCCCCTTCTTTAAACTGGAAAGGTTAAAAACAAAAACATATAAACATATGCATTTATTTATAAGGGGTAAAAGGTATATGGTATATGATAAGGTATTTGACTGGAAAGAGCTATAATGTGTGTGTATATATACGCACACACATTAACTTAAGCGGAAGTTAAGAAGCAGCGGTCCTAAGACCGCTGCTCCTTAACTTGTCCACCACCTCTGAGGAGGCGGACAGCAATCAGTCCGATCGGATACGATCAGGTTGATTGACACCCCCTGCTAGCGGCCACAAATATGCAGGGGGCGGCATTGTACAGGCAGTTCACCAGAACTGCTGGTGCAATTAAATGCCGACAGTGTATGCTGTCGGCATTTAACGATGTGCGTCGGACATGATACGATACAGTGTATCATGTCCATCCGCAGCTTAATAAATTGACCCCCATATATCTGTATATATCTATACCTGTATATATTCATATAGATATATAGGTAATATATATATATATATATTTAAACTTTCATTTATATAATATATATATATATATATATATATATTTAGTGGGGGCGGTTTAGGTGTTAATAGTTTTATTAAGTGTTTGCAATGTGGGGAGATGGCGGTTTAGGGGTTAATAATTTATTTAGATAGTTTGCGATGTAGGCGATAATTTATTTAGATAGTTTGCTATGTGGGGCGAAGGTGCTTTAGGGGTTAATAATTTATGTAGATAAATAAAAAGAGAGAAGCGCTTAACCTGGGAATGAACAATAGCATAATAGCTTGTTCTATGGCTAGTTACCACCCAATAAGCAGCCTCTTTTTGCTCAACATGTGCCTTTCACAGAGAAGAACTTTCCTGAAGCATATCAGTCTGATCCTGACTTCACCGTACAGCCCAGCCCCGAAATACCAGGCAATCCCTCTTTGAACGAGAGAAACAGCAAAACCCCAGACGTACATTTTGGCCTATTGTGGGCCTCGTCAGTGAGGTGCAGCCATATCCCTCTAGGCACACTGAGCAACGGGTTCATGTCTGGATTCCCGCATCACACTTAGGGAGACTTCCCTAAGTGTCATAATTTGCATAAATAAAAAGAGAGAAGTGCTCAACCTGGGAACGAACAATAGCATAATAGCTTGTTCTATGGCTAGTTACCAACCAAGAAGCAGCCTCTTTTTGCTCAACATGTGCCTTTCAAAGAGAAGAACTTTCCTGAAGCATATCAGTCTGATCCTGACTTCACAGAACAGTCCAGCCCCGAAATACCAGGCAATCCCTCTTGGAACGAGAGAAAGAGCAGTTACGTGGACCTGTTGTTCAGTGTGCCTAGAGGGATATGGCTGCACCTCACTGACGAGGCCCACACTAGGCCGAAACATACGTCTGGGATTTTGCTGATTCTCTCGTTCAGAGAGGTATTGCCTGGTATTTTGGTGCTGGACTGTACTGTTAAGTCAGGATCAGACTGATATGCTACAGGAAAGTTCTTCTCTGTGAAAGTCACATATTGAGCAAAAAGAGGCTGCTTCTAGGGTGGTAACTAGCAATAGAACAAGCTATTATGCTATTGTTTGTCCCCAGGTTGAGCGCTTCTCTCTTTTTATTTAATTTATGTAGATAGTTTGCGATGTTGAGGGTGGCGATTTAGGGGTTAATAATTCATTTAGATAGTTTGGGTGGGTGGTGTTTTAGGAGATAATAGTTTATGTACTTAGCAATGTGGGGGAATGGCGGTTTAGGGGTTAATAGTTTATTTATGTACTTTGCGATGTGGGGGGTGGCGATTTAGGGTTTAATAGTTTTATTTAGTGCTTGCGTTGTGGGGGTTGGCGGATTAGGGGTTATTAGACTAGGGGGGGTAGTTATCAAGCCGTCAACCTCAAATACGCTGGAATTCCGCAGCGTATTTGTGGCGAGGCTGATTCGCCTTAGTTATCAAAGGCTAGAGACCGGCAAAAGTAGAATTTTGTGACTTAAACTTTGATCCGCCGGACTCAGTCCGACACAGAACGATTCTTACGTCACTCCAGATGTTCCGCACACAAGTGCGGCACAATCTGACTACTTTTGCTAGTTATCAAATGACTAGCAGGTACGCTCGGCACTTTTACGGCCCAGCGTACCTGGTTTTCAAACCACCACCCCTGGAGGCGGCGGATCCCATAGGAATCAATGGGAGTCTGACCATAGCGAAAGTACAAGTTCGCTGCTGCCAGACATCCCATTGATTTCTATGGGAGCTGTCTACACCTAACACCCTAACATGTACCCCGAGTCTAAACACCACTTATCTGTCCCCCCTACACCGCCGCAACTAAATAAAATTATTAACCCCTAAACCGCCGCTCCCGGAGCCCACCGCAAGCTACTCTATACCTATTAACCCCTAAACCGCCGCTCCCTGACCCTGCCGCAACTATAATAGGTGTATTAACCCCTAAACCGCCGCTCCCTGACCCTGCCGCAACCTATAATAAATTTATTAACCCCTATCCTGCCCCCCCTACACCGTCACCAACCTATAATAAATTTATTAACCCCTATCCTTCCCCCCACTACACCGCCGCCACTGTAATAAAATTATTAACCCCTAAACCTAAGTCTAACACTAACCCTAACACCCCCCTAACTTAAATATTAATTAAATAAATCTAAATAATATTTCTATTATTAACTATGGCCTAGATTTAGAGTTTGGCGTTAGCCGTGAAAACCAGCGTTAGAGGCTCCTAACGCTGGTTTTAGGCTACCTCCGGTATTTGGAGTCACTCAAAAAAGGGTCTAACGCTCACTTTTCAGCCGCGACTTTTCCATACCGCAGATCCCCTTACGTAAATTGCGTATCCTATCTTTTCAATGGGATTTTTCTAACTCCGGTATTTAGAGTCGTGTCTGAAGTGAGCGTTAGACATCTAACGACAAAACTCCAGCCGCAGGAAAAAACGTCAGTAGTTAAGAGCTTTCTGGGCTAACGCCGGTTCATAAAGCTCTTAACTACTGTATTCTAAAGTACACTAACACCCATAAACTACCTATGTACCCCTAAACCTAAAATCGATTAAATTTTTTTAACCCCTAATCTGCCGACCGCCACCTACGTTATACTTATGTACCCCTAATCTGCTGCCCCTAACACCGCCGACCCCTATATTATATTTATTAACCCCTAATCTGCCCCCCTCAACGTCGCCTCCACCTGCCTACACTTATTAACCCCTAATCTGCCGAGCGGACCGCACCGCTATTATTATAAAGTTATTAACCCCTAATCCGCCTCACTAACCCTATAATAAATAGTATTAACCCCTAATCTGCCCTCCCTAACATCGCCGACACCTAACTTCAATTATTAACCCCTAATCTGCCGACCGGAGCTCACCGCTATTCTAATAAATGTATTAACCCCTAAAGCTAAGTCTAACCCTAACACTAACACCCCCCTAAATTAAATATAATTTTAATCTAACGAAATTAATTAACTCTTATTAAATAAATTATTCCTATTTAAAGCTAAATACTTACCTGTAAAATAAATCCTAATATAGCTACAATATAAATTATAATTACATTGTAGCTATTTTAGGATTAATATTTATTTTACAGGCAACTTTGTAATTATTTTAACCAGGTACAATAGCTATTAAATAGTTAAGAACTATTTAATAGCTACCTAGTTAAAATAATTACAAAATTACCTGTAAAATAAATCCTAACCTAAGTTACAATTAAACCTAACACTATACTATCATTAAATTAATTAAATAAAATACCTACAATTACCTACAATTAAACCTAACACTACACTATCAATAAATAAATTAAATACAATACCTACAAATAACTACAATGAAATAAACTAACTAAAGTACAAAAATAAAAAAGAACTAAGTTACAAAAAATAAAAAAATATTTACAAACATAAGAAAAATATTACAACAATTTTAAACTAATTACACCTACTCTAAGCCCCCTAATAAAATAACAAAGACCCCCAAAATAAAAAATGCCCTACCCTATTCTAAATTACTAAAGTTCAAAGCTCTTTTACCTTACCAGCCCTGAACAGGGCCCTTTGCGGGGCATGCCCCAAGAAGTTCAGCTCTTTTGCCTGTAAAACAAAACATACAATACCCCCCCCAACATTACAACCCACCACCCACATACCCCTAATCTAACCCAAACCCCCCTTAAATAAACCTAACACTAAGCCCCTGAAGATCATCCTACCTTGTCTTCACCTCACCAGGTATCAACGATCCGTCCTGGCTCCAAAATCTTCATCCAACCCAAGCGGGGGCTGGCGATCCATCATCCGGTGGCTGAAGAGGTCCAGAAGAGGCTCCAAAGTCTTCATCCTATCCGGGAAGAAGAGGCGATCCGGACCGGCAACCATCTTGATCCAAGCGGCATCTTCTATCTTCATCCGATGACGACCGGCTCCATCCTGAAGACCTCCACCGCGGACCCATCTTCTTCCGGCGACGTCCAACTGAAGAATGACGGTTCCTTTAAGGGACGTCATCCAAGATGGCGTCCCTCGAATTCCGATTGGCTGATAGGATTCTATTCTATTCTGATCGGAACAGCCAATAGAATGCGAGCTCAATCTGATTGGCTGATTGGATCAGCGAATCGGATTGAACTTGATTCTGATTGGCTGATTCCATCAGCCAATCAGAATATTCCTACCTTAATTCCGATTGGCTGATAGAATCCTATCAGCCAATCGGAATTCGAGGGACGCCATCTTGGATGAAGTCCCTTAAAGGAACCGTCATTCTTCAGTTGGACATCGCCGGAAGAAGATGGGTCCGCGGTGGAGGTCTTCAGGATGGAGCCGGTCGTCATCGGATGAAGATAGAAGATGCCGCTTGGATCAAGATGGTTGCCGGTCCGGATCGCCTCTTCTTCCCGGATAGGATGAAGAATTTGGAGCCTCTTCTGGACCTCTTCAGCCACCGGATGATGGATCGCCAGCCCCCGCTTGGGTTGGATGAAGATTTTGGAGCCAGGACGGATCGGTGATACCTGGTGAGGTGAAGACAAGGTAGGATGATCTTCAGGGGCTTAGTGTTAGGTTTATTTAAGGGGGGTTTGGGTTAGATTAGGGGTATGTGGGTGGTGGGTTGTAATGTTGGGGGGGGGTATTGTATCTTTTGTTTTACAGGCAAAAGAGCTGAACTTCATGGGGCATGCCCCACAAAGGGCCCTGTTCAGGGCTGGTAAGGTAAAAGAGCTTTGAACTTTAGTAATTTAGAATAGGGTAGGGCATTTTTTATTTTGGTGGTCTTTGTTATTTTATTAGGGGGCTTAGAGTAGGTGTAATTAGTTTAAAATTGTTGTAATATTTTTCTTATGTTTGTAAATATTTTTTTATTTTTTGTAACTTAGTTCTTTTTTATTTTTTGTACTTTAGTTAGTTTATTTCATTGTAGTTATTTGTAGGAATTGTATTTAATTTATTTATTGATAGTGTAGTGTTAGGTTTAATTGTAGGTAATTGTAGGTATTTTATTTAATTAATTTAATGATAGTATAGTGTTAGGTTTAATTGTAACTTAGGTTAGGATTTATTTTACAGGTAATTTTGTAATTATTTTAACTAGGTAACTATTAAATAGTTCTTAACTATGTAATAGCTATTGTACATGGTTAAAATAATTACAAAGTTGCCTGTAAAATAAATATTAATCCTAAAATAGCTATAATATAAATATAATTTATATTGTAGCTATATTAGGATTTATTTTACGGGTAAGTATTTAGCTTTAAATAGGAATAATTTATTTAATAAGAGATAATTAATTTCGTTAGATGTAAATTATATTTAATTTAGGGGGGTGTTAGTGTTAGGGTTAGACTTAGCTTTAGGGGTTAATACATTTATTAGAATAGCGGTGAGCTCCAGTCGGCAGATTAGGGGTTAATAATTGAAGTTAGGTGTCGGCGATGTTAGGGAGGGCAGATTAGGGGTTAATACTATTTATTATAGGGTTAGTGAGGCGGATTAGGGGTTAATAACTTTATTATAGTAGCGTTTATGTCCGCTCGGCAGATTAGGGGTTAATAAGTGTAGGCAGGTGGAGGCGACGTTGTGGGGGGCAGATTAGGGGTTAATAAATATAATATAGGGGTCGGCGATGTTAGGGCAGCAGATTAGGGGTACATAGGGATAATGTAAGTAGCGGCGGTTTACGGAGCGGCAGATTAGGGGTTAATAATAATATGCAGGGGTCAGCGATAGCGGGGGCGGCAGATTAGGGGTTAATAAGTGTAAGGTTAGGGGTGTTTAGACTCGGGTACATGTTAGGGTGTTAGTTGCAGACGTAGGAAGTGTTTCCGCATAGCAAACAATGGGGCTGCGTTAGGAGCTGAACGCGTCTTTTTTGCAGGTGTTAGGTTTTTTTTCAGCTCAAACAGCCCCATTGTTTTCTATGGGGGAATCGTGCACGAGCACGTTTTTGAGGCTGGCCGCTTGCGTAAGCAACTCTGGTATCGAGAGTTGAAGCTGCGTTAAATATGCTCTACGCTCCTTTTTTGGAGCCTAACGCAGCCTTTATGTGGACTCTCAATACCAGAAAAAAGCCGGCGTTAGCTTTTCGGGTCGTTACCGACAAAACTCTAAATCTAGCCGTATGTTAATCCTATTTAAAACGAAATACTTACCTATAAAATAAACCCTAATATAGCTACAATATAAATAATAATTATATTGTAGCTATTTTAGGATTTATTTTTATTTTACAGGCACCTTTCAATTTATTTTAACTAGGTACAATAGCTATTAAATAGTTATTAACTATTTAATAGCTTACCTAGCTAAAATAAAGAGAAATTTACCTGTAAAATAAAAACTAACCTAAGTTACAATTACACCTAACACTACACTATACTTTAATAAATTATTCCTATTTAAAACTAAATACTTACCTGTAAAATAAACCCTAAGATAGCTACAATGTAATTAATAATTACATTGTAGCTATTTTAGGATTTATATTTATTTTACAGGTAACTTTGTATTTATTTTAGCTAGTTAGAATAGTTATTAAATAGTTATTAACTATTTAATAACTACCTAGCTAAAAGAAATTCAAAATTACCTGTAAAATAAATCCTAACCTAAGTTACAATTAAACCTAACACTACATTATCATTAAATAAATTAAATAAATTACCTACAAATAACTACAATTAAATACAATTACATAAACTAACTAAAGTACAAAAAATAAAAAAAATAAGTTACAAACATTTAAAAAAATATTACAACAATTTTAAGCTACTTACACCTAATCTAAGCCCCCTAATAAAATAACAAACCCCCCCAAAATAAAAAAATGCCCTACCCTATTCTACATTAAAAAAGTTCAAAGCTCTTTTACCTTACCAGCCCTTAAAAGGGCCTTTTGTGGGGGCATGCCCCAAAGAGTTCAGCTCTTTTGCCTGTAAAAGAAAAATACAACCCCCCCAACATTAAAACCCACCACCCACATACCCCTAATCTAACCCAAACCCCCCTTAAAATAACCTAACACTAATCCCCTGAAGATCATCCTACCTTTAGTTGTCTTCACTCAGCCGAGCCACCGATGGAACTGAAGAGGACATCCGGACCGGCTATTTAATAGCTATTGTACCTAGTTAAAATAAATTGAAAGGTGCCTGTAAAATAAAAATAAATCCTAAGATAGCTACAATATAATTATTATTTATATTGTAGCTATATTAGGGTTTATTTTATAGGTAAGTATTTAGTTTTAAATAGGATTAACTTAGTTAATAATAGAAATATTATTTAGATTTATTTAATTAATATTTAAGTTAGGGGGGTGTTAGGGTTAGTGTTAGACTTAGGTTTAGGGGTTAATAATTTTATTACAGTGGCGGCGGTGTAGTGGGGGGCAGGATAGGGGTTAATAAATTTATTATAGGTGGCGACGGTGTAGGGGGGGCAGGATAGGGGTTAATAAATTTAATATAGGTTGCGGCGGGTTCAGGGAGCGGCGGTTTAGGGGTTAAACTATTTATTTATTTGCGGCGAGGTGCGGGATCAGCAGGATAGGGGTTAATAACTTTATTATAGAGGGCGACGGTATAGGGGGGGCAGGATAGGGGTAACTAGGTATAATGTAGGTGGCAGTGGTGTCCGGGAGCGGCGGTTTAGGGGTTAATACATTTATAAGACTTGCGGCGGGGTCTAGGAGCGGCGGTTTAGGGGTTAATACATTTATAAGACTTGCGGCAGGGTCTAGGAGCGGCGGTTTAGGGGTTAATACATTTATAAGACTTGCGGCGGGGTCTAGGAGCGGCGGTTTAGGGGTTAATACATTTATAAGACTTGCGGCAGGGTCTAGGAGCGGTGGTTTAGGGGTTAATACATTTATAAGACTTGCGGCAGGGTCTAGGAGCGGCGGTTTAGGGGTTAGTAACTTTATTTAGTTGCGGGGGGCTCCGGGGGCGCCGGTATAGGGGTAGAACAGTGTAGTTTAGTGTGGTTGCTTAGTGACAGGCTAGCAAGAAAGCTGTCAAACAGCCGAAGAGCAGCGAGATCGGATGAGTGATAACTCTCACAGTCCGCTGCTCATCGCCCCGTGGCTTTTTGACAGCTTTACTTGATAACTTAGGCGTATTTTTTCAGGTCCGCGGCGGCGAAGGTAGGCGAGCTTAGGCGGGCGTATTGGGCTGGCGAAGGCAGGAAAGTTGACACGTTGATAACTACCCCCCTAGGTGCTTATGGTAGGGTGGTTTTTTTCCCAATTTTTTTGACGGTTTCGTGAGTAGGGTATTTTTTTCCACTTTTTTTCCTCCATTGATTTTTATGGGAGAACACAATCACGTGCACCCAAAACTCCGCTAGCGATGTTTGCCATTCTCGTGCTGTCGCTAGCGAAAAAACTTATTTTTTTCAACTTGTAATACCAGAGTATCCCGAGAATCGCAGAAAACATATCGCTAGCGATGTTTTCGCTAATGGTAAATTTATATTTGCAGCACGACTTGTAATCTGGCACTTTGGCTTTCATAGTCCCTTTAAAACAGCAAATGTGAATCGATAAAAAAACAGAAAATAAATACATACAACCGCAAGTATTTGGAATCACATTTGTAAATCTGTGTCAATGTTAAATATTAATGTCTGTTTTACTATGTTAAAGTAATCTTGCTGGATAGAATGTTTTTTTTTGTATCCACAATTTAACAGATGTAAAAAGGGGTTGACGGTGGGCGTTCCAGTGTGTTCAGAGGAATAGTTGGGATTTTGAATCTAAACTACAATTTAGCAAGCAGGATGTTAAATGATGTGGTTGCCTGTGTGAAGTATCTTGACCTTTTAAGTCGTCAATCTCCAGCCCCTAGCCACCAACCCACTCCAATACCAATCCTTCCAACTACCACCCTCATAAATAACAGACAACAGACTTAGCATTGGTGCAAATTGGCCGCAGCCCTTTATTAATAAATAACTTTGTAAAACTTTAATAACTTAATAAATAACAGTGCAAATAATTGTAAACATATTACACATTAAACCACAGCGGTGCTAGTCCCTCCTACTTTTATACCATATAACTATGGCCGTAACTCCTTTTACTGGACCCAACCGTGCAAATGGTTGGGCCCGTCAGCGATCCTCCATATCTAAGGTTCTAAGGAACCCCTTGCCCTTAGAAACCCCATCTTGAATTCCCCCCATGGGAATTCAAAATACCACCACACTAACCATTGGCCATAATTGTCTGAAATTTAAGGGCTAGCACCCCCGACTGCAACAGAAACCTGAAATGACAAAACAAAAACAAAAAGCTTCAAAAAAGCTAGTGACGGGTGGGAGGGAGATGCTTCACTTCCTTTTTCTAATAAAGTTCTGCTGGTTTTCCCGCTCATCCTGCCCCTTTGAAACCTCCTCTCAAGCTCCTCCTACCTCTCCACCTACTGACATCACACAAAAGGGAGGGGGCCTCTTCCTCCCCGGTCAAAGCTCCCTACGTCCAGCCCTGCAGCCTCCAGGAGCCGCTTGTCTTGTGGTTGTATCTCACTGTGGGCCTGATATTCAAAGAAGTTTCGTTGATATAGCGCGGCCCTTAAAAAAATGAAGAACACAAATTTTAACTCGAGACATGTTTATGTTACTAATTGTTCTTTTTGTGAAACAGATACTCCTACATTACAGGTCTAAAAAAATCCCAAAGATTTTGTGTGATTTCTCTCCATGCCAGCAAGGATTTGATAATCAGGCCCTGTATCACAACTTACATGCGGCTTCTTTTTTATTTTATTCTTACTTAGAGTTCAAGCATTCTCTTTTTGTACGTGAGAGTTAAATGTTTTACAGAGGCTGCTTTTTTTGTTTATATTAGTTTGTTTTGTAATGTTTTTAAAACATTTTTGTGTTACCCGTATCCTTGATGATAGAAGTGCTTCTATGAAGTTAAAGGGACACTGTAGTCACAAAATTATCCATCATAGATCTAAAATATGAATGAAAATAAAGACATTTACCTTGCCCATCACGTTTCCATAAAGTACAGCTTCTAAGCGAACTGTCTTTGAAAATTTCACTTTTTCCAAACCCACTACCTTTCACTCCGTTACCGCTTTCCAATCCGCACAGCCAACTACAGTTGGAAAATGGCGACTGTTCTGCGCGATGCGCATGCGCGATATAGTTAAATGTCATCAAATATGTCTAACTGATTAGAAATTAAAATGTGCATGCGTTATAGGGAATCCAGTGTGGGTAATGTCGGCATCTGTGCCGCATTCTGCGCAAGTGCAAATAGACCAATCAAATTGCGCATGCATAGTTTTAGGTAATCTTATTCTAATTACATGCAAAAACTAGACATCGGATTGGTCATTGTGTGATACCGTGCACGGCCCATTTTTGAGGGATGGATGAAGTGATGTCACGCGGACAACATCAAAATCTATTTTCTAAAGAAATGGCGTTTCGTTTCAAGATATCATAAGGTAGATTGAATTTGTTGGAGAAATGTAATTCAAAATATGTGAGCCGTTTTTAAGGTACAAAGCAAAAGTTAGCAATCCTTTAAGAGTTCAAGATAAAAGCAACTCCATTTATTTCATTGGTGCTGATCTCGCCACTCGCTGCTCTGACATAGGCAAGGTACAAATCTCTTTGAATTTTGCCATTTTCCAGTAGCCTTTTTTACAGCTAGTTATTAGTTATTAGACTTATTTTATTGAATCTAGAACAAATATAACATACATAGGCTGACCATATTTCCTTGAGACAAAAACGGGACAGTGTTAATATTCTTTATTCATAGGAAAAAAAGTAAGATTTTAACAAAAGTTAACTTTTATGACATGAATATAAACAATTGAGCCTACAATTATCCTTCAGTGATAGAAGAACTCAAACAACATTTTTAGGTAGACGTAGAGCTATAACATCTAAGTACCAATCCACAGTGTTTTCAAAATGTTCCCATGATCTAAATTGGGAATGTGACGTGTATATTTTTTAATCACATGCCCTTAACTCAATGTTTCCAAAATTGAAATTATCCTCTATGTTGTCAAGGCAAATCTCCCCATATTAACTGATTTTAAAGGGTAAAAGTGTAGCCTCTGAACAGGCGTTTGGTTTGAAGATCTGGATTAGTAGTTGTAGATTTTCTTTAGCTGAGTTGCCCAAAATCATTGTTACATGGTGGAAGAACTGAGAAAAATTTGGAAATAGTTACTTGATAATGATAACCGTTATTTATAACGTCTGTACAACCAGCACTGCAGCAGCATAATAAGCATAATTAATGACAATTAAATTGACACTGGTCTTAACTTGGCCGTGTACAATTCTTGCAGAACTTAGACAGTTGATCTACTTGATCACTATGTTTGTATGTTCACACTGTGACATAAGAAGATGGCAAGAATGATCTCTCTGGTGATGGTCAGCCGCTAATTCAGATGATGGCAGAAGCAGATGATCATCACATCAGATGATGACAGATCTAGTTTGACTCCTGTCCTTACTAGGCACTAGCTAGTAGTTCTAACTTCGCTCTTGTGACCAGTCTCTCTCCTCAGCTCAGTCTAACAGTTCACAACTGAGTACTGACCTGCTGTCACTTGCTTTCAATGATCATGCCCTAATTTTGAGCGCGGGCGATATAGACGCGGTGCTGTGGATCATGTGGGCACAGCCACCCAATCCCAGCCCTGTAGTTAAAAAAAAAAAAAAACGCAGTCGGGGAGTTTAACATTTTTTAGTAAGTGATGTGTGTGCTAAAAAATGACACTTGCTCTGGCCGCACGATCTGATAACTCTCAAAACGAGACAAAATGAATATTATTCAAGAAACAACGGGACGGGGGAAGAAACCTAAAATAACGGTACTGTCCCTTTCAAAACGGGACGTATGGTTAGCCTAAACATACATTAAAATACACACTTTAAAAAGATACAAAGGAAAGGAATGATATACATGATTAAATTTGCTACTGAATATGTTATTAATTCTATTAGCACCTATATGGAATAAGATTGCTGTCAAAAAAGTGTGTGTGATTTTTTATCATTTTACATAAATTGTGACATACCAATATGAAAAACTAAATTTAGTTATACAATTTTTTTTGTACACATCTTTATTTAGAAATACAATTGTTTTTTGTTTGTTTGTTTTTTTAAATACAATTTTAGTTTTTGGAAGTACAATGTTTTTTTGAAAGTACAATACAATTTTTTTCTTTTGGATGTACAATTTATTTATTTATTTTTAATTACACTTCCAGCATGTGTCAAAACACTGTAAAAAATAAATGCAAGTTACCATTTTGCTAAAGGACTTGTGATGTAACAGCAAGTCAGTTCAGCAGTTTGCCTGGAAACCGAATGCATTTTCTGATTGGTTGTGCATCACAGAGAAACGGCCAATCAGATCAGGCGTTTGGTCCATTCTGGATTAGCGCTAACGCCTTGTAGGAGCCCCTTACACCAGTACACATATATGCAACATGTATGTGAGGCATTATAAGCCACCCATACATGTTACATCATATGTATGATGGGTACTGTAATTCCCCCATCTTCACTATCTCGTTTTGCCTCTGCCTGGGGTGGTTCAAGGGGGGTGGAACCTCATTCCCAAGATTCACTTGTGGTGGATGCCAGAGGATTGGCGGGGCCCCCTCAACCCCCTAGGCAGAGGCAAAAACAAATAGTGAAGATGGGGGAATTACAGTGCCCATCTGATTGGCCCGTGTCTCCGTGAGGTCACAGGATGCACAATCAATCAGATAATGCATTGTGTTTGCCGCTAGCGACTCGTCTGGAAACTAGCAACTGCTTTGCCCCAGCCCATCAGCATCATCTCAGGTAAAAGTTTAACATTTATCATGTAACATACAACATGGTTTAACATGTAATCAAAGTGATTATTCTCATTTTGCATCATACAACACTATACAAAGGAATATTGATTTTTAATTACATTTTTTATAGTAGCAATAATTTGTTCAGGATATGAGTTTTCTTTTTATGTTGCCATTTACCATACAACATGCTTTAACATGCCTAAAGTGCTTATTCTGCCTTGTTTTTATTCCATTTTTTACACTAATGTACTAAGGAATATTGATTTTGTCAGCCATTTCTCCACATTTAATTGAAAGCAAAACAGACTGCTGTAATATCACAATTCCTTTAGGAAAATGGTAACTAGCATTTATTTTTGACAGGGTTATGAGTCTTGCTGTATTTGTAAACTTAGATTTGTATTTTTATGCCACAATTTATGTATATTGATAATGAATCACACTCACTTGCCTTTTTTGACAGCAAGCTTATTCCATACACTTACTGTAAGTTATCTGCCTATCTATCTATCTATCTATCTATCTATCTATCTATTTACCTATCTATGCATAGAATATATTGTATCATTTAACAAGCACTGCCTTGTAAAATATGTACATAGATTTAGCCTTTATTCAAAAGCATATTTTAAAATTTGTAAAATTCATAAAATGTTTTACCTGCCTCTTTATTAAAAACAAAGGAGCCACATCTATTTCTTAACCATTTATCTCTTGGTGCAAAGAAACAACTTCCACTGTGTAGGATATCAGCATCATAAAAACCTTAAATAGTTAACAAGGTTTACTGCGGCCACAACGCTCCAGTGCAACCTTTCTGTATTTTTTTCCCATTTTGCTTTTACAGCTGGAGTAATATATATCTTATTTACTACTTTAATATGGGATTCTCTCCAACCAATAGACAAAGTTGCTTTATCTACCAGAGCAAAAGTTATTTGTAATCTCTCTACTGGCTGACGCCAACTCGTTGCTAATGCACATATTCTTATTGTCTCTTGAAACTTTTTAATTGTTTTATAAAAAAAGGAGATAGAATAGTTTCCTTGACTATACATATTTAACACCATATTCATCCTTTCATCCAAGTTATCTTCTAAATATTCTTTATTTAAATCTTCAAAAAAATGTCGTACTTCTAAATAGGCAAAGAATTCTTTATTTGGGATTCCAAACTCTCTTTTTAAATCTTGAAACGTTCTACATCTTTAGTTTCTTTGTCCCTTAATTGTTGTACAAAAATCAGGCCCTTCATTTTCCATCTATGAAATATTTTAGACTCTATTGCCGGTATAAAATTTGGATTCCTGATTATTGTCAAATACTTTGAATATTTAGGACTTATTCGCAGCAATTTGTGCCATGCCACAATTACATTCTTTAATTCGGTTATTGCTTAATAATTTACCTCCGTTAGCCATTCTAATGCAAATTTCTCCATACATATTAGATTACGCTCCAGTGCAACATATACTTTCAATAGATATTGTCACTGTACTAAATATCTCTGGTATTACAAGTTGAAAGTTAAAGGGACAGTCAAGTCCCAAAAAAACTTTCATGATTCAAATAGAACAACTTTTCATTTTACTTTTATCACCAATATTTCTTTCATCTCTTGGTATTCTTAGTTGAATGCTAAACCTAGGAGGTTCATATGCTAATTTCTTAGACCTTGAAGGCCGCCTCTAATCTAAATGCATTTTGATAGTTTTTCACCACTAGAGGGCATTAGTTCACGTGTTTCATATAGATAACATTGAGCTCATGCACGTAAATTTACCATGGAGTCAGCTCTGATTGGCTAAAATGCAAGTCTGTCTAAAGAACTGAAATAAGGGGCAGTCTGCTGAGGTATATATATATATATATATATATATATATATATACATACATTTTGGTAAAGGCCTTCTCAATATCTGTTGATCTCTAAGCTTTTTTACATAAAGGGGACTTCTGTAAAATAACGTTCCCGTTTTTACTCAATTAATACAACACTCAGTATTTTATCTTAAGTTGAAAACATAGAACTGTCGTTCCATAATTGGTATAAGCTAAAACACAGACAGCTTCTACTTACTCAAAGCTTATCTTGTTTTTTTAAAAAAAATCCAGTATTGCTAGTATTAAGTTATATATAGCAACATAAATTCTAAAATTTAAGTTCTGCAAAACATTGATGCACCAATATTAGGCGGACTAAGCTTTATACTGTATATACTCAGAATTTCAGATATCTAAGTTTCACAACAGTGCGGATTATTAATTAATAATATACTAATAACACTAATAATATAATAATATACTAATAATTAGTGTGCTATAAGCGTTAAGCTATATATCTCATTGTATTTATGCGGTTTCACTAAATGTAAGCTTTGTAACAATTCAACATTATAATCCATGTATTAGTATCACAATTTAGTTATACTGTCACAATAAAAAATACACAAACACCACATCTCAGCAGTTGACCCGTCCATAAGTTAAATACGTAACTGACCTATGTGTCACATGACACTATTGGGCCAATCACAGTCTGATGACACTGAGGGAGGCACACCATATCCTCCATTGTAACTCTTCTGCTGCTACTCTGTGTATACTGTGATCCTCTGAGGAAGAAGGATACTATTCTTTTTAACCCTTCGAAATGTGTCAGGACACTTAAGTATTACACAGTCCAAACTGCCTATTTTACTTTTGCCGAACTTTACTATATTCATTAAGGACTAATTTTATATAGAGAGTCAAATATATAGTTATGGACGTTTTAATCACATGACTGTGGTGTATTATATACCATTAAGAAACTATCGGCTAGATTTAGAGTTCTGCGGCCAAAGGGATTAGTTAGCTACATGTGTATTTTTTCCCCCGCACCTTTTAAATACCGCTGGTATTTAGAGTTCACAGAAGGGCTGCGTTAGGCTCCAAAAAGGGAGCGTATAGCATAATTTACCGCCACGGCAACTCTCAAAACCAGCGGTGCTTATGGACGCGGCCAGCTTCAAAAACGTGCTCGTGCACGATTCCCCCATAGGAAACAATGGGGCCGTTTGAGCTGAAAAAAACACCTGCAAAAAAGCAGCGTTCAGCTCCTAACACAGCCCCATTGTTTCCTATGGGGAAACACTTCCTATGTCTGCACCTAACACCCTAACATGCACCCCGAGTCTAAACACCCCTAACCTTACACTTATTAACCCCTAATCTGCTGCCTCCGCTATCGCTGACCCCTGCATATTATTTTTAACCCCTAATCTGCCGCTCCGTACACCACCGCAACCTAATTATTCCTATTTAAAGCTAAATACTTACCTGTAAAATAAACCCTAATATAGCTACAATATAACTAATAATTATATTGTAGCTATTTTAGCATTTATATTTATTTTACAGGCAACTTTGTATTTATTTTAACCAGGTACAATAGCTATTAAATAGTTAATAACTATTTAATAACTACCTAGTTAAAATAATTACCAAATTACCTGTAAAATAAATCCTAACCTAAGTTACAATTAAATCTAACACTACACTATCAATAAATTAATTAAATAAACTACCTACAATTATCTACAATTAAATAAACTAAACTAAATTACAAAAACAAACAAACACTAAATTACAAAAAAAAAAGATTACAAGAATTTTAAACTAATTACACCTACTCTAAGCCCCCTAAAAAAATAACAAAGCCCCCCAAAATAAAAAAATTCCCTACCCTATTCTACAATAAAAATTGTAAAGCTCTTTTACCTTACTGCCCTTAAAAGGGCCTTTTGCGGGGCATGCCCCAAAGAATTCTGCTCTTTTGCCTGTAAAAAAAAAACATACAATACCCCCCCAACATTACAACCCACCACCCACATACCCCTAATCTAACCCAAACCCCCCTTAAATAAACCTAACACTAAGCCCCTGAAGATCTCCCTACCTTGTCTTCACCACGCCGGGTATCCAGAAGAGGGTCCGAAGTCTTCATCCAATCCGGGCAATGTCTTCATCCAAGCAGGGGCTGAAGAGGTCCATCATCCGGCTGAAGTCTTCATCCAAGCGGGAGCTGAAGAGGTCCATCATCCGGCTGAAGTCTTCTATCAAGCGGCATCTTCAATCTTCTTTCTTCCAGCTCCATCTTCATCCCGCCGACGCGGAAGACATCCTTCCTCCACGACAAACTCCCGACGAATGAAGGTTCCTTTAAGGGATGTCATCCAAGGTGGCGTCCCTCGAATTCCGATTGGCTGATAGGATTCTATCAGTCAATCGGAATTAAGGTAGGAAAATTCTGATTGGCTGATTGAATCAGCCAATCAGATTCAAGTTCAATCCGATTGGCTGATTGGATCAGCCAATCAGATTGAGCTCGCATTCTATTGGCTGATCGGAACTGTAGGTAGGTAGCGGCGACGTTGGGGGGGGGCAGATTAGGGGTTAATAAATATTATGTAGGTGTCGGTGGTGTTAGGGGCAGCAGATTAGGGGTACATAGGGATAATGTAGGTGGCGGCGGTGTGGGGGGACCTCGGTTTAGGGGTACATAGGTAGTTTATGGGTGTTAGTGTACTTTAGAGCACAGTAGTTAAGAGCTTTATGAACCGGCGTTAGCCCAGAAAGCTCTTAACTCCTGGCTTTTCTCTGTGGCTGGAGTCTTGTCGGTAGATTTCTAATGCTCACTTCAGATAAGACTCTAAATACCAGCATTAGAAATATCCCATTGAAAAGATAGGATACGCAATTGGCGTAGGGGGATCTGCGGTATGGAAAAGTCGCGGCTGGAAAGTGAGCATTAGACCCTTTCCTGACTGACTCTAAATACCAGCGGGCGGCCAAAACCAGCGTTAGGACATACTGTAAAATGTTTGCCAAGCTTATGAACATAATCATGGGACCCAATGTCACAGAAAGATTGATTACAATGTTTAAGGCATATATTAAAGCATACCTAATAGATTGTACAGTATTTTCTATGGAAGTCCTCTGTATCTTATTAGGCATTCAATAATACTTGTCCTTAAATAATAGTCATCACATAATACTCTTTGTAGTAAGCTATTAATCCCCAATGGGTTATAGTATTTCCACCTATTACAACACGACATTGTCTTCAGGTCCCTCTGAGTGGATTCGGTTCCAACATATGTTTGTAGGTTTATTAACTTACAGTCCAGTTATGTTAACATAAGGTTTATAAGTGTAAATAGTACTTTTTATAGTTCTATGCAATACTGAATCTTATTTTATGGTTTATACATTGTATACAGAATCTATTTTGTTCTGATAATTGTACGTGCTGTTCTCCTCACTGGTGATTAATGCTGTTTAAAATTCTGATTGGTTAAAGTATGAGGGCGGGTTTTTTATTTTTACGCCAATCACACTTGTTCTTAGGATTTTTTAACAGGTGTGTGGCACATCACTGTAGGCTATGACTACCGAGTTTATCCGAAACATGTAAGCCATTCAGTGCTGCGCCCTCTACACCTTCAGTATTTGCTGTTTGCTGTATCCTTACTTTTTAAACGGATTTAATAAAGACTATGTTTTATCTATTTGGATAGCTGGATTCTTTTCACTTGATCCATTACCTTTTCCAGCCACCAGACTATCCCATTTGCAGCTAACAACTTGGAGCACCTGTGCAGCCGGGACTACTTTCTTACCTTGGAGCTGCTGGATAACGGCATTTACCGCAGTGAGGTGGAGTTGTCTCTGGCCCCAATCGGAGGACACCCAGTTACGTAACGCCGGATAGAACCGGATCAGTGGCGGAGGTATTCCGCAACGGAGCGGTTTGAGGGCACGGACGCCAACAATCAGCGGGGACAAGTTGAGGCAAGTGGTTTTCCATTAGATCTGAAGAATAGCGTCAGAGCGTGCCAGCCCCAGAGTAGGGGTGAAAGTTTCTCTGCCTCAGTACCCGGCGCTTACGGTGTACACTATCTCCCACATTGGTGAGTTGATTTTCAATTTGGCTGTGTTCTTGTTTGGGACAGTTTACTCTGCAAGGCTGCACAGGTTCTTGTTCAAATATCTGAATATTTTACTGTCATTATGCACTTTCTGTGATACTGGGTTTTCTCTTTTCGTGACTGTATATATATATATATATAAATATACATATAGATACGTAGATATATATTTAACAAAAAATGTTTCATTCATATAGAAATATATAATTAAAAATTAAAGAAAATTTTCTTCAAAGTGAAGAAAATAGAAATTTAAAGAATTCCTTAAGCACCTTCAGCTTTAGCACAGTTTGTCTAATGTAGTTTTAGGTTAGTACAGGTGCTATACAATGAGAAGGCTTTCTTTAGTGCACCTCATATAAGTCTATGGGGAGAGGGAGTTAGCGCAATCACAATATCTGAGGTCAGCAAATATGAGGGCTCGATGATTGAAAGCTCTCTGGGCTGACGATATTATTAAATAATGCTCGCCAGTCCTTCTATATCCCTGGTGGAATGATCTAAAACCACTTTTTACCCTGAAAACAGGGTGTCTCGCTAAGGGGCATATACCGCATTTTCATATGAAAAATGCGCAATAAAATTAGTATTTTAAACATCATACAAAACACATATTTGACCCAATCACACAAAAATAAGCAGGGAAAATTGAATTGTGAAGTTGCATCAAAAATCGTAACAAAATTCTTCACCAAGAATCGTATTTTAACAAAAAACTTAAAATTTGTGTGTAATTTACACAGGAATAAATCTAATTAAATATGCACAGCGTAAATTGTAATTTTAGTGCACTGGATGTGCAAAAATCACACATAAATTTGTACTTATAAATACAAAATTCAAAGCATAATTGTTGCTTTTTCGTAAAATGGGCTGAACATGGGCATTCCATGGGCTTATATGACAATGTCTCTCTAATCCCAGCGTAATTCTATAAAGATTTTTGCACTGCAGATCTCACCTTTTTTTCTCGCCAACTAAAAGGTGGCGAGCTTTTCTCAAAACACTCAATATGCTTATAACCCTAATAGGAAAACACATATATACGAAAATATAGGCAAATGTAAGATGCTCTATGCAAAAAGCTCCCTGATAACTTTGCTCTAAGGAGCGAAGTATCCCTATCCAGCGAGCTCTATTACTTTCAATAGGAGCCATCTCGCCACTCGCAGGGACTTCCCCTTTTTTTTTACGATCATTCCACCGGGACAGCCCTGCGAGAGTCAGCGAGAAAAAGTAGCTTTGAGCAGGCGATGTTTACATCATTAAGCCCTGAGTCTTTTGATTCCACACTAATCTTTACTTGGACCTTGTAACACCAGCGCTAACTTTAGAACAATATTTTTTTACCTTGAGCTCAGTTAACGTTCATAAGCGATAAAACATATTGCTCCACTTGTAGGCCATTAAGGGGAAACACATTTTACATTAAAGTGTTGATCTAAATGAACATTAAATAGTAAAATAAAACAATTGTGTGTGTTATGCTTTCCTAGCTATTGTTGTCAATTGAATGTTTGTACTTATTTATTTTAAAAAGGTGGCAAGTGACTGAGCATTCTTAAACGTTGAAGCTGCCTTTCTTGGACCTAAGTATGCATTCTTTTATTTATTTTTTGACCGGCACAAAGTGGTCAGAAATGTCCTTTAATATTTTACTGGTCCTTTAAAGCCTCTCTCTAAGGGCCCAATATTGTAAATATCATCACATTAGCGCTATGTTATAACGGTATCTGCATAGCGATCAAGGTTAAAGGTGAAATGATTGCAAGGGATGAATTCCCTATTAGACGGCACTTTCACAAGAGATGTTTTACTATACTTCCCTGTAGGAGGCGATGCTTCTCTGACAATGGTGGAATTTTAAAAGCAGAATCGCCATCTCTAGTGAAGGTGTAATGTAAATGATTCCTTTAGACCAGGGTTCTTCAAACTTTTTTTTCCCAAGACCCAGTCCAATGATACCACACACCTTCATGACCCTAATTTTATGTTTGGTCTTAAAATTTCTGAAGTAATATACAATAAGATAGCTGCAACTTTTAGCAAAGTAACTAAAATTTGTGTGTACTTTATTACAGATTGTAGTCAAACTTGAAAGTGTTGTAAAAGGTAATAACACACACCACACCACACACACTCTCATACAACACACACCACACACACTCACATAAAACACACCACACACTCTATCTCATATAACACACACACACCACACACACACACCAGATACTCTCATATAACACACATACCACACACACTCTCATACAACACATACTAAACACACTCAAAAAACACACACACTTGTATATAATACTCACATAAAACACACACACTCTCAAATAACATACCCACACCACACACACACACACTCTTATATAACACACACACCCCACACACACTCACATGAAACACACACACCACACACTCAAATAAAACACACACACCACACATTCACATAAAATACACACACCACACATTCATATAAAATACACACACCACACACTCTCCTATAACACACACACACCATACACACTCTCATATAACAAACACACACACCACACACTCTCATATAACACACACACACATCATACACTCTCATATAACACACACACCCTCTCATACAACACATACTACACACACACACACACATAAAACACACAGACTCTTATATAATACACACCACACACACTCACATAAAACACACACACCACACAATCTTATATAACATAACAGTTAGGGAGCGGTCCTCAGCGTCTCCAGCACAAGGGAAACCCAAAGCGGAAGTAAATCCATAGAACAAAGGTCACTAACACTCCACCCCTTCTAGGAGTGCCGTAGCAGTGGTAGAATCAGACCGCAGACAATAGACAAACGAAGGTATAAGCAGGCACTACACAATGGTGCTAAATAAAATCCAAATTTATTCTAACTCATAGACATGTCTATGCTGTCTATGAGTAAGTGCCTGTAGGGGGCATGAAACGCATCAGCCGTTTCTCTGTCAGTCCTCCTGTCCTATGCCTGTGCACCTTTTTGGACTTTTTGTCTTTTTTTAATTTTTTCTACAAAAAATTTGGATTTTATTTAGCACCATCGTGTAGTGCCTGCTTATACCTTCCTTTCTCATATAACATAACCACACCACACACACTCTTATACAACACACACACCACACACTCACATAAAACACACACACCACACATTCACATAAAACACACACACCACACACTCTTATATAACACATACACACACCATACACACTATCATAAAACACACACACTCTCATTTAAAACACACACCACACACTCTCATATAACACACACCACACACTCTCATATAACACACACACCACACACTTTTATACCACACATACACACCACACAAACGCTCCGACAACACACACACTCTCATACAACACACACACACTTTTATATAAAACACACACTCCACACACTCATACAACATGCACACACACCACACACTCTAATACAACACACACACACACTCTAATACAACACACACACACACTTTTATATAAAACACACACTACACACACTCATACAACATGCACACACACCACACACTCTAATACAACACACACTCTCTAATGCAACACACACACAAACACCACACAAACTGTGCTACAACACACACACTCTCATACAACACACACACCACACAAACTCTACTAGCACCTTTTGTCTATTGAAGTGCCATACGGATTGGAGCTTGGTATCCTGGTTTCCTGCTTGGGATCCTGTGGACACTGCAACACCTGGATAGAGGGTGAGCTGATACACCCAGAGATATCAGCCTGCCACTACCAGCCCATTGGTGTGCTATTGCCAAATGTGAGTACCCTTTTGGCTCTGGCTTTCATACATGATCCTTTCTTTTGGTTGATCTACACATGAGGCGCCCCTCTGTTTTACGTTTCCAATAACAGATAAAACAATGAGATAAATTATTTTCTGTATATCAGTAACGGAACATTATAAGAGGGATTATAATCATATTAAATTGTTGGAAGAAAGAAAAACATATCATTAAAAAAAATTCCAAAAAGTTATTTGGGTTTTATAATTACTGCAAAATGTCTTCTATATATTTTTATTTCTCCTTTTTATTTTTCAAATGGTGAGAAAGATAATGGTTTCTATAAAATCTATGCCAGATGTAATACGACGCTGGCAGTAAGCTATGATTTTAGCAACTGCGTCTTACCATAATGTTATGAGCTCACCGCTCTAATCAAGATGCTGTCCTTGTGAAGCGCCAGAAGTTCAATTAGCAATGAGCAAGGGGGTATTATACAAAACACAAGGGATTTACTGACTGAAAGGCTCAGCCAGGGGATAAGGGAGATTAGCAAAATTCAAAGTAGGGATTCTTTGAATTTCATAAAATGTGTAGCAGTTGTCATGCATATTTAATCTATTTCAGCTTCAGAGAAACAAAGTTTACTCTCCATTGCAAAGCACAGAACCCTATTAGTTTGGGAAATGCCATTTTTGTTTTGCAGTTACTAATACTTATTTAAGCTGAGCTGCACTCTGTGCTAGGTTACGTTCTATTTCCATGTAACATTATTGTTCCAAAAAATGTCTGCTATGTATGTAGTATTAAGTATGTCTCACCACTGTCTATGATTTCATAGTACATTAAAGGGATATATAAGTTAACATTAAAGGGACAGTAAAGTCCAAATTAAACGTTGATGATTCAGCTAGGGCATGTAATTTTATGTAAGTTTCCAATTTACTTTTATCATCATATTTGCTTTGTTCTCTTGGTATTCTTAGTTGAAAAGGTCGACTCTATGCTAATTTCTAAGCCCTTGAAGGCCGCCTCTTATCTGAATGCATTTGACAATTTTTTTCACAGCTTGAGGGCGTGAGTTTATGTGCCATATAGATAACATTGTGCACACGCCTATGGAGTCAGCACTATTTGCCTGAAATGCAAGTCTGTCAAAAGATCTGAGATAAGGGGGCAGTCTGCAGAGGTTTAGATACAAGGTAGTGACATAGGTAAAAAGTATATTAATATAATGGTGTTGGTTATCTTTTTAAACAATACAATTTTTGGAGTTTACTGTCCCTTTAAATTGTAATGGTTCATATAGAGGGGCATATTTATCAAGCCTTGAATGGAGCTTGATGCCCTGTGTTATGCAGTTATGAAGCAGCGGTCACAAAGACCGCTGCTCCATAACCTGTCTGCCTGCTCTGAGCAAGCGGACAGACATCGCCGGAAATCAACCCGATCAAGTACGATCGGGTTGATTGAAACCCCCCTGCTGGCGGCCTATTGCCCGCAAGTCTTCCGGCGGGCGGCGTTGCACCAGCAGCTCTTGTGAGCTGCTGGTGCAATGCTGAATACGGCGAGCGTATTGCTCGCCGTATTCAGCGAGGTCTGGTCGGACCTGATCCGCACTGTCGGATCAGGTCCGACAGACCTTGATAAATAGAGGCCAGAGCCTTTTCGGTTTACTTCCATTAAAAAACTTGGGCTTGATTAAAATGTTGTACATGTTTTTTGTCAGATAATAATTTCTGAACTTTGGTCAATACTGTCAGTGTGTTTTTCCAGTGAACACAAAATGCTTGCGAAGCATGAAATAATGACCTACCAACATAACATTATTTGCCTGGTTTATCTTGCAATATTTTAATTAAAAATAAAATGAACACTATTAAAGACAAAACTGGTTATATTGGGGATTAAATGATTACATCACTGGTTTAAGTTACTCTATGTTGAATTTTTAGTAGTATTTAGTTATGTCTCTTTTAGCGATTTAGACAGAGGCATTATGGGTACAGTAGCCATGCATGTTGTTGGGTTGTTGATTTCAATATTTTCTTTAGTGTAAGTGCTTATTATGAATTGTTTAACTTTATCAATGAACAGTTAGAGTTTGTATTTATTTGGTGATGTCACTTCCTGATGTCATCCATATGGCAATATTGATATAGTCACATGCTAAACTAGTGTTACATCTGAAAACTTATTGGGGTACTTGGTAATAAGTTGAAAATGCTGTCTGGGGATTAATCAAGTTATTTTTTTGCTGTGCAATACTATGGGGCCTAGTTATCAAGCCGTCAACCTCAAATACGCTGGAATTCCGCAGCGTATTTGTGGCGCGGCTGATTCGCCTTAGTTATCAAAGGCTCGAGACCGGCAAAAGTAGAATTTTGTGACGTAAACTTCGATCCGCCGGACTCAGTCCGACACCGATCGATTCTTACGTCACTCCAGATGTTCCGCACACAAGTGCGGCACAATCTCACTACTTTTGCTAGTTATCAAAAAACTAGGTTTTCAAAGCGCCAGCCTGGAGGCGGCGGATCCCATCGGAATCAATGGGAGTCTGACCATAGCGAAAGTACAAGTTCGCTGCTGACAGACATCCCATTGATTCCTATGGGAGATGTCTACACCTAACACCCTAACATGTACCCCGAGTCTAAACACCGCTAATCTGACCCCCCCTACACCGCCGCAACTAAATAAAGTTATTACCCCCTAAACCGCCGCTCCCGGAGCCCACCGCAAGCTACTCTATACATATTAACCCCTAAACCGCCGCTCCCTGAACCCGCCGCAACCTATATTAAATGTATTAACCCCTATCCTGCCCCCCCTACACCGTCGCCACCTATAACAAATTTATTAACCCCTAATCTGCCCCCCCTACACCGTCGCCACCTATAATAAATTTATTAACCCCTATCCTGCCCCCCACTACGCCGCCGCCACTGTAATAAAATTATTAACCCCTAAACCTAAGTCTAACCCTAACCCTAACGCCCCCCTAACTTAAATATTAATTAAATAAATCTAAATAAATTAACTCTTATTAACTAAATGAATCCTATTTAAAACTAAATACTTACCTTTAAAATAAACCCTAATATAGCTACAATATAAATAATAATTATATTCTAGCTATCTTAGGATTTATATTTATTTTACAGGTAACTTTCAATTTATTTTAACCATGTACAATAACTATTAAATAGTTATTAACTATTTAATAGCTTACCTAGCTAAAATAAAGAGAAATGTACCTGTGAAATAAATCCTAACCTAAGTTACAAGTACACCTAACACTACACTATACTTTAATAAATTATTCCTATTTAAAAATAAATACTTACCTGTAAAATAAACCCTAAGATAGCTACAATGTAATTAATAATTATATTATAGTTATCTTAGGCCTAGATTTAGAGTTCGGCGGTAGCCGTGAAAACCAGCGTTAGAGGCTCCTAACGCTGGTTTTGGCCGCCCGCTGGTATTTGGAGTCAGTGATTAAAGGGTCTAACGCTCACTTTTCAGCCGCGACTTTTCCATACCGCAGATCCCCTTACGTCAATTGCGTATCCTATCTTTTCAATGGGATCTTTCTAACGCCGGTATTTAGAGTCGTTTCTGAAGTGAGCGTTAGAGCTCTAACGACAAAACTCCAGCCGCCGGAAAATAGCAGGAGTTAAGAGCTTTCTGGGCTAACGCCGGTTCATAAAGCTCTTAACTACTGTACCCTAAAGTACACTAACACCCATAAACTACCTATGTACCCCTAAACCGAGGTCCCCCCACATCGCCGCCACTCGATTTAAATTTTTTAACCCCTAATCTGCCGACCGCCACCTACGTTATACTTATGTACCCCTAATCTGCTGCCCCTAACCCCGCCGACCCCTGTATTACATTTATTAACCCCTAACCTGCCCCCCACAACGTCGCCGCCAGCTACTTACAATAATTAACCCTTAATCTTCCGACCGCAAAGCGCCGCCACCTACGTTATCCTTATGTACCCCTAATCTGCTGCCCCTAACACCGCCGACCCCTATATTATATTTATTAACCCCTAATCTGCCCCCCTCAACGTCGCCGACACCTGCCTACACTTATTAACCCCTAATCTGCCGAGCGGACCTGAGCACTACTATAATAAAGTTATTAACCCCTAATCCGCCTCACTAACCCTATCATAAATAGTATTAACCCCTAATCTGCCCTCCCTAACATCGCCGACACCTACCTTAAATTATTAACCCCTAATCTGACGACCGGAGCTCATCGCTACTATAATAAATGGATTAACCCCTAAAGCTAAGTCTAACCCTAACACTAACACCCCCCTAACTTAAATATAATTTACATCTAACGAAATTAATTAACTCTTATTAAATAACTTATTCCTATTTAAAGCTAAATACTTACCTGTAAAATAAATCCTAATATAGCTACAATATAAATTATAATTATATTATAGCTATTTTAGGATTAATATTTATTTTACAGGCAACTTTGTAATTATTTTAACCAGGTACAATAGCTATTAAATAGTTAAGAACTATTTAATAGTTACCTACTTAAAATAATAACAAATTTACCTGTAAAATAAATCCTAACCTAAGATATAATTAAACCTAACACTACACTATCAATAAATTAATTAAATAAACTACCTACAATTACCTACAATTAACCTAACACTACACTATCAATAAATTAATTAAACACAATTCCTACAAATAAATACAATTAAATAAACTAGCTAAAGTACCAAAAATAAAAAAGAACTAAGTTACAAAAAATAAAAAAATATTTACAAACATAAGAAAAATATTACAACAATTTTAAACTAATTACACCTACTCTAAGCCCCCTAATAAAATAACAAAGACCCCCAAAATAAAAAATTCCCTACCCTATTCTAAATTAAAAAAGTTAAAAGCTCTTTTACCTTACCAGCCCTGAACAGGGCCCTTTGTGGGGCATGCCCCAAGAATTTCAGCTCTTTTGCCTGTAAAAAAAAACACATACAATACCCCCCCCCCCTCACATTACAACCCACCACCCACATACCCCTAATCTAACCCAAACCCCCCTTAAATAAACCTAACACTAAGCCCCTGAAGATCTTCCTACCTTGTCTTCACCATCCAGGTATCACCGATCCGTCCTGGCTCCAACATCTTCATCCAACTCAAGCGGGGGTTGGCGATCCATCATCCGGTGGCTGAAGAGGTCCAGAAGAGGCTCCAAAGTCTTCCTCCTATCCGGCAAGAAGAGGACATCCGGACTGGCAAACATCTTCTCCAAGCGATCGGAACAGCCAATAGAATGCGAGCTCAATCTGATTGGCTGATTGGATCAGCCAATCGGATTGAACTTGATTCTGATTGGCTGATTCCATCAGCCAATCAGAATATTCCTACCTTAATTCCGATTGGCTGATAGAATCCTATCAGCCAATCGGAATTCAAGGGACGCCATCTTGGATGACGTCCCTTAAAGGAACCGTCATTCGTCGGGAGACAACGGAAGAAGAGGATGGATCCGCGTCGCCTGCTTCAAGATGGACCCGCTCCGCACCGGATGCAAGAAGATCGAAGATGCCGCTTGGAGAAGATGTTTGCCGGTCCGGATGTCCTCTTCTTGCCGGATAGGAGGAAGACTTTGGAGCCTCTTCTGGACCTCTTCAGCCACCGGATGATGGATCGCCAACCCCCGCTTGGGTTGGATGAAGATGTTGGAGCCAGGACGGATCGGTGATACCTGGATGGTGAAGACAAGGTAGGAAGATCTTCAGGGGCTTAGTGTTAGGTTTATTTAAGGGGGGTTTGGGTTAGATTAGGGGTATGTGGGTGGTGGGTTGTAATGTTGGGGGGGGGTATTGTATGTTTTTTTTTACAGGCAAAAGAGCTGAAATTCTTGGGGCATGCCCCGCAAAGGGCCCTGTTCAGGGCTGGTAAGGTAAAATAGCTTTTAACTTTTTTAATTTAGAATAGGGTAGGGAATTTTTTATTTTGGGGGTCTTTGTTATTTTATTAGGGGGCTTAGAGTAGGTGTAATTAGTTTAAAATTGTTGTAATAATTTTCTGATGTTTGTAAATATTTTTTTATTTTTTGTAACTTAGTTCTTTTTTTATTTTTTGTACTTTAGCTAGTTTATTTAATTGTATTTATTTGTAGGAATTGTGTTTAATTAATTTATTGATAGTGTAGTGTTAGGTTAATTGTAGGTAATTGTAGGTAGTTTATTTAATTAATTTATTGATAGGGTAGTGTTAGGTTTAATTATATCTTAGGTTAGGATTTATTTTACAGGTAAATTTGTTATTATTTTAACTAGGTAACTATTAAATAGTTCTTAACTATTTAATAGCTATTGTACCTGGTTAAAATAATTACAAAGTTGCCTGTAAAATAAATATTAATCCTAAAATAGCTATAATATAATTATAATTTATATTGTAGCTATATTAGGATTTATTTTACAGGTAAGTATTTAGCTTTAAATAGGAATAAGTTATTTAATAAGAGTTAATTAATTTCGTTAGATGTAAATTATATTTAAGTTAGGGGGGTGTTAGTGTTAGGGTTAGACTTAGCTTTAGGGGTTAATCCATTTATTATAGTAGCGATGAGCTCCGGTCGTCAGATTAGGGGTTAATAATTGAAGTTAGGTGTCGGCGATGTTAGGGAGGGCAGATTAGGGGTTAATACTATTTATGATAGGGTTAGTGAGGCGGGTTAGGGGTTAATAACTTTATTATAGTAGCGGTGCGGTCCGCTCGGCAGATTAGGGGTTAATAAGTGTAGGCAGGTGTCGGCGACGTTGTGGGGGCAGATTAGGGGTTAATAAATATAATATAGGGGTCGGCGATGTTAGGGCAGCAGATTTGGGGTACATAGGGATAACGTAGGTTGCGGCGGTTTACGGAGCGGCAGATTAGGGGTTAAAAAAAATATGCAGGGGTCAGCGATAGCGGGAGTGGCAGATTAGGGTTTAATAAGTGTAAGGTTAGGGGTGTTTAGACTCGGGGTACATGTTAGAGTGTTAGGTGCAGACGTAGGAAGTGTTTCCCCATAGGAAACAATGGGGCTGCGTTAGGAGCTGAACGCTGCTTTTTTGCAGGTGTTAGGTTTTTTTTCAGCTCAAACAGCCCCATTGTTTTCTATGGGGATATCGTGCACGAGCACGTTTTTGAGGCTGGCCGCGTCCGTAAGCAACTCTGGTATCGAGAGTTGCATTTGCGGTAAAAATGCTCTACGCTCCTTTTTTGGAGCCTAACGCAGCATTTGTTTGAACTCTCGATACCAGAGTTAAATTTATGGTGCGGCCAGAAAAAAGCCTGCGGAGCGTTAACAGCCCTTCTACCGCCAAACTCCAAATCTAGGCCTTAGGATTTATATTTATTTTACAGGTAACTTTGTATTTATTTTAGCTAGTTAGAATAGTTATTAAATAGTTATTAACTATTTAATAACTACCTAGCTAAAAGAAATACAAAATTACCTGTAAAATAAATCCTAACCTAAGTTACAATTAAACCTAATACTACACTATCATTAAATTAACTAAATAAACTACATACAAATAACTACAATTACATAAACTAACTAAAGTACAAAAAATAAAAAAAGCTAAGTTACAAAAAATAAAAAAATAAGTTACAAACATGTTAAAAATCTTACAACAATTTTAAGCTACTTACACCTAATCTAAGCCCCTTAATAAAATAACAAACCCCCCCAAAATAAAAAAAATCCCTACCCTATTCTAAATTAAATAAATTTCAAAGCTCTTTTACCTTACCAGCCCTTAAAAGGGCCATTTGTGGGGGCATGCCCCAAAAAGTTCAGCTCTTTTGCCTGTAAAAGAAAAATACAACCCCCCCAACATTAAAACCCACCACCCACATACCCCTAATCTAACCCAAACCCCCCTTACAAAAACCTAACACTAATCCCCTGAAGATCATCCTACCTTGAGTCGTCTTCACTCAGCCGAGCCACCGATGGAACTGAAGAGGACATCCGGAGCGGAAGAAGTTAATCCTCCAAGTGGCGCTGAAGAAATCTTCCATCCGATGAAGTCATCATCCAGGCGGCGCTGAAGAAGTCTTCGATCCGGCCGATGTCATCTTCAAAGAGGCGCTGAAGAGGTCTTCTATCCGGGCGAAGTCATCTTCCAAGCCGGGTCTTGAATCTTCCTTCCGCCGACGCGGAACCACCTTCTTCCCCGACGGACTACGACGAATGACGGCTCCTTTAAGGGACGTCATCCAAGATGGCGTCCCCTCAATTCCGATTGGCTGATAGGATTCTATCAGCCAATCGGAATTAAGGTAGGAAAAATCTGATTGGCTGATGGAATCAGCCAATCAGATTGAGCTCGCATTCTATTGGCTGTTCCGATCAGCCAATAGAATGCGAGCTCCATCTGATTGGCTGATTGGATCAGCCAATCGGATTAAACTTGATTCTGATTGGCTGATTCCATCAGCCAATCAGATTTTCCTACCTTAATTCCGATTGGCTGATAGAATCCTATCAGCCAATCGGAATTGAGGGGACGCCATCTTGGATGACGTCCCTTAAAGGAGCCGTCAATTGTCGTAGTCCGTCGGGGAAGAAGGTGGTTCCGCGTCGGCGGAAGGAAGATTCAAGACCCGGCTTGGAAGATGACTTCGCCCGGATAGAAGACCTCTTCAGCGCCTCTTTGAAGATGACATCGGCCGGATCGAAGACTTCTTCAGCGCCGCCTGGATGATGACTTCATCGGATGGAAGATTTCTTCAGCGCCACTTGGAGGATTAACTTCTTCCGCTCCGGATGTCCTCTTCAGTTCCATCGCTGGCTCGGCTGAGTGAAGACGACTCAAGGTAGGATGATCTTCAGGGGATTAGTGTTAGGTTTTTGTAAGGGGGTTTTGGGTTAGATTAGGGGTATGTGGGTGGTGGGTTTTAATGTTGGGGGGGTTGTATTTTTCTTTTACAGGCAAAAGAGCTGAACTTTTTGGGGCATGCCCCCACAAATGGCCCTTTTAAGGGCTGGTAAGGTAAAAGAGCTTTGAAATTTATTTAATTTAGAATAGTGTAGGGATTTTTTTTATTTTGGGGGGGTTTGTTATTTTATTAGGGGGCTTAGATTAGGTGTAAGTAGCTTAAAATTGTTGTAATATTTTTAACATGTTTGTAACTTATTTTTTTATTTTTTGTAACTTAGCTTTTTTTATTTTTTGTACTTTAGTTAGTTTATGTAATTGTATTTAATTGTAGTTATTTGTAGGTAGTTTATTTAGTTAATTTAATGATAGTGTAGTATTAGGTTTAATTGTAACTTAGGTTAGGATTTATTTTACAGGTACATTTCTCTTTATTTTAGCTAGGTAAGCTATTAAATAGTTAATAACTATTTAATAGTTATTGTACATGGTTAAAATAAATTGAAAGTTACCTGTAAAATAAATATAAATCCTAAGATAGCTATAATATAATTATTATTTATATTGTAGCTATATTAGGGTTTATTTTAAAGGTAAGTATTTAGTTTTAAATAGGATTCATTTAGTTAATAAGAGTTAATTTATTTAGATTTATTTAATTAATATTTAAGTAAGGGGGGCGTTAGGGTTAGGGTTAGACTTAGGTTTAGGGGTTAATAATTTTATTACAGTGGCGGCGGCGTAGTGGGGGGCAGGATAGGGGTTAATAAATTTATTATAGGTGGCGACGGTGTAGGGGGGGCAGATTAGGGGTTAATAAATTTATTATAGGTGGCGACGGTGTAGGGGGGGCAGATTAGGGGTTAATAAATTTATTATAGGTGGCGACGGTGTAGGGGGGGCAGATTAGGGGTTAATAAATTTATTATAGGTGGCGACGGTGTAGGGGGGGCAGATTAGGGGTTAATAAATTTATTATAGGTGGCAACGGTGTAGGGGGGGCAGGATAGGGGTTACTAGGTATACTGTAGGTGGCAGCGGTGTCCGGGAGCGGCGGTTTAGGGGTTAATACATTTATAAGACTTGCGGCGGGGTCTAGGAGCGGCGGTTTAGGGGTTAATACATTTATAAGAGTTGCGGCGGGGTCTAGGAGCGGCGGTTTAGGGGTTAGTAACTTTATTTAGTTGCGGGGGGCTCCGGGGGCGCCGGTATAGGGGGTAGAACAGTGTAGTTTAGTGTGAGTGCTTAGTGACAGGCTAGCAATAAAGCTGGGAAAAAGCCGAAGGGCAGCGAGATCGGATGAGTGATAACTGTCACAGTCCGCTGCTCATCGCCCCGCGGCTTTTTGACAGCTTTATTTGATAACTTAGGCGAACGTATTCAAGGTCCGCGGCGGCGAAGGTAGGCGAGCTTAGGCGGACGTATTGGGCCGGCGAAGCCAGAAAAGTAGACGGCTTGATAACTACCCCCCTATAAGTAAACAATGTCTCTGAAAATGTGCCAATAGTTAGCAGGAATTTTGGATTGTTATCAGAACAAACAGGACTGGTACATGTTAAGTATATTGAAAATTGCTGATTGTGATAGCATCACAGAAAATGGCTCACCAGCATCCAGTAACATGCAGATAATGATTGTGATCAATACCATATCTTGTTCTCTTGGTACTATTTGTTTTACATTATGGGACAGATTTATCAAGGGCAGAATGACCCCTGACGCCCCTGTTTCTGTGCGAGCCTTCAAGCTCGCTGGAAACAGCAGGTATGAAGCAGCGGTCTTAAGACCGCTGCTCCATAACTGGTCCGCTGCCTCTGAGGCTGCGGTCTGCAATCCGCCCAATCCTATATGATCAGGTTGATTGACACCCTCTGCTAGAGGCAGTTTACCAGAACTGCTTGTGCAATGTTAAATGCTGACAGCGTATCATGTCGGACAGACTATGATAAATCGGCCCCTATATCTTGATAGGTTCTGTGGCAGAAAAGCACTACATAAAAAAAGCACTATATTTCTCTTTTCATAGGCTCACCTAATGTGTTCAGCTAGCTCCCAGTAGTGCATTGGGGCTCTGGAGCTGACTATTTGCAGAGGTTAAACGCAAATAGTTATATTCAACCAAGAGAATTTTCTTTTCACACGTTTATGTCCCTTTAACTTAAGGTTATCTTAACTGGTACCAAATTCAAACTATGAAAAATAGCAAATTAAGTCCATAATGTTACTTTGCTTCATTTTCTGACAGACCCCTCGTCTCTTGCACAATTTTCTTGTCTCACATTAAGAGGAGGTCTCTGCTTGGGAGGGATGCTAAGTTGCTGTCATACTTCATGGATACCTCAAATATGTTTTTTTGAGATCCAGCACTTCCTGCAGCATTTCCTTGATGTATCAAGTTTGACACATTCAGTTTCATACAAATGCATAAATCTTGGTGCACAGAGTTTTGACATTATATCACCTTTATATAATGGTGTCACTATTGTTAGGTGCCTATTTATTGAGTTAGTACTTTCTGCTCTGGCTGTTATTATATTGCTTGGACTACTCATTTTTATACCTTGTTTGCCTGTGGTCTTGTTTATGGGATTGTGGATACCTGCTCAGTTTGCTGTCTCCTGAGATGGCCTGTTCCTGAATCCTGATCTTGGATACTGAGCCTTTTACAAGTTTATATGTACATAACTGTTTGTCTCTTACTACTGATTTTGGAATCTGGGCTTTTCTCTTTTTCTTGTGTGTGACTAAATCTTTTCCTATCTACTGTTTTTGTTTTATGAAGTATTCAGACTTAGGTGCTACTGTTTTTATAGCTGCTCTTCTCTGACTTGTTGAACTGAAGTAAATAATTCTGAACTTTTCTTTCTGGTTTGTCTCTGCTTAATCTACATAAAGACATTTCCTTTCTCCTTAGCCTGTATACGATCAGAGCCCTGTGATCTATATTAAGTGTTAAACTCACCCATCCTGAGTTACCTGAGTTCCCTAAAACATTTCCCTTAAATAAATTAACGACACAACAAAAGAGGAGCTGGGGATAAGGCCAACACGGCCGCAATTATTAATTGCAAAAAATGCTGAAAAGCATATAAACTCGGTTTTAGACAAAAACAAGGGGGGCACCGCAAGAGGTCCATAACTAAACTATAAGTAGGACCCAAGCGAAGCAAGGACAGGGACCTGCATGTGATCGATGTTGTGGGACCCCTTCGGGACCCGCCTATCAAAAATTGGAAGACCCCCAGTCACCAGAAAACGAGAGCCAGCAGGCACGCGCGGAGAGGCACATCAGGCTTCAATTGGCTGCATCTTGCCCCTCCCATTAGCTTGACTCTTGCACCAATAGTCTGCAGCAATCATTTGCAGGACCCAGACCCCGCCACAAGACTTACCCCCATATAAAGGGGAACTCTTGCCGCAACCTAATTCTGTAAAATCAAGGATATGGAATTTTTTATATCCATCAGGAATAAATCCAGACCCTTATCCGTTAAATGAACTCCATCCCTCCAAAATAAATGCATTGCATCCCCTATAATCTTATCATGTCTAATAACAAAACCCTCTGCAACCGTGACAGCTCTCCCCTGCTCCTTGTTTATCCTCCTTCATATTCTGTAGTGACAAATTAAATGCCTCTAGGTATGTCTGGCCGCTATGCAGGACCACCCCACTCTAACACCTGGGATCCTAACACATAACCACTTAAAGGACCAGTCAACACTGTAGATTTGCATAATCAACAAATGCAAGATAACAAGACAATGCAATAGCACTTAGTCTGAACTACAAATGAGTAGTAGATTTTTTATCTGACAATTTTAAAAGTTATGTCTTTTTCCACTCCCCCTGTACCATGTGACAGCCATCAGCCAATCACAAATGCATACACGTACCATGTGACAGCAATCAGCCATTCACAAATGCATACACACTTATTCTTGCACATGCTCGTTAGGAGCTGGTGACTCAAAACGTTTAAATATAAAAAGACTGTGTACATTTTGTTAATGAAAGTAAATTAGAAAGTTGTTTAAAATTGCATGCTCTATCTGAATAATAAAAGTTTAATTTTGATTGAGTGTCCCTTTAAGGTCAGACGTCATGGCATTGATTAAATCCAAAACTGGGTCAGGGCCCAAATTATTCCCCCCATGGTGAAGAATGATGATATGGGGCTTCCCTGAACGATGGATGGCTCCCTGCAGAACCTCGGGCAAATCCCTTCACATCATCCCCTTCCTGCCCAGCCAATGATGAATTGATGCTTGAGATGAAGGAAAACCCAGGTTCTGACCACCCGGCATGGACAGCGCCCTGATTGATGCCTAATGAATGAAGGAGTAGCCAATCACCCACACTCTTTTGGGACCTGTGCCAATTCATGCAAGGAGAAACAATTAGCAACAAAACTCAACCAAAACATAATACATCAATGCACTTGGAGCTCGAAACTAGACACATCCTTAACTAATCTGCAGGGCGGATATATCTTTTATAAGTTTGCAAGCACCATCTGCCTAAACGCTGGATTTTCTCTGCTGACTGATAGAATGAGGGGCTATCCTGGAAGGATCCAAGCCGGCCCCTCTGGCCACCCTATCTAGCACCCTCCTGAATTAGTACCTAAATAAGAATAACCCGTCCTCATGGACTAGGAACTGCTGAGAACCAGGAGGGCGAACTTGACTGAATTATCTCACTATACGCACAGGAAACAAAGCACCATCAACAGTCTCTTGCAGCTCAACCCATTCCCCTTTTCGCCATCTGATCAGTCTTTGACCTGGTAATAAATAATATCATAGACCCTTCTATGAACCTCACATGAGAAATCTGAACCCCCTTTCCCCGCTATGTGCTTAGCAGGCAACACCAGCTCCCCCACCCGTGGAGCCCCACAGAAGGCAAGCACGAATGCAGCCCTGAAAAGCAGATGTTCAAAAGCTTAAAAACAAATGCCCCCAGGGCCTCAAGTAGGAGTTACAGCCACCGATGAGTAATCGGCTCCCTTACATCTGCTACTTTAACCTCAGACGTGCCCCAGCCCCGCAGTATCTGCTTCACAAGAAAAGACCCCGTTAAATCTTGAAAACCTTGTAAATAAGCTACTGTGGACAGCCTAGTCTGCACTGCGCTACGCTTAATTCCTTCTCTACGCATCTGCGCCAGCCAGTCTAGCAGTACCTGATCGGCCATGTCAGGGCAGCCGCCCTGCTTCTCCATGTCTCTGGGGCCAGGGATGACTTTACGAGGGGTAAGAGAGTGTCCCATCTTCCGGGATCTGCCAAAGATAGGAAGGACACGGGAGACCCACATTAGCTGCCCGCGGGGCAAGCTTCCTAAACAGGTCACACTGAAACTTAGACAAGGCGCCTGCAACCACATTATTGACCCTGGCACATGGTGTGCGCGAAACTCGAAATTGTGGTGTACCTTACTACTGGAGCCGACACTGCCGAGAGCCGGTTGATGGCATGAACCACACTCAGGTCAAACTTGTTCCCCAGCTTAGCCCGCCACAGGTCAACTGCTACTTAAATAGGGAAAATTTCCAGCAATGTCATGTTCTTAGTGAAGTAGTCCAAAGGAACAGCAGCATGAATGAATGAATAAGGACATGTAGTCCGAAACGTTGCTGCTGTTGTTTGCTAATGCTGCAATAAACTTGTGATTAAGCTTTACCATATTGGAGTGCTGCTGTTCCTTTGGAATACTTGGATATCTTTGTGGGGTTGTGTGGTACTCTGCTACAGCTTTCACCCAGCTTCAGGTGTGTGCTGGACTATTTTCTTGTACTTATGATGTTCTTAGTGAAACCATTTTGCACCAAAGATGATGGCCACTGAGCCGTGCTCCAGGCTCCATTCAGGTAGGCTCCATAACCAAAAGCCCCTGCTGCATCCGTAAACAAATGCAACACCTGATTAGACCGTTGATGCTCTCGCCACAACAAGACCCAGTTGAATATCAGAACACCCTTCATTTCTTCAGTCAGGCGACATCTATGCTGTGGTAACTGTCCTCCTGCTAAAGAGCTTTCTAACCTCCTGTTAAAAACCCTGCCCATGGGAATCACTCTGCAGGCAAAGATCAACAGTCCTACAGAGACAGAGCAATCACCTGTGCAGCTGCAGAAACTGCATCAAGCAAACGGGAGGCTTTGTCCTCCGGTAAGCTGCACATTGCCTCCTTTGTATCGATTTCGATCCCTAGGTAGGTCAACCTTGTACACGGGCCTTGGGTTTTATCTCCCGCCAGGGGTACCCCAAAGTCCTGCATCAGCGATCTCATGATCGCCATCATGCGGTCACACTCCCCTGATCCTACCGGGCCCACCAACAGGAAATCATCCATATAATGTGCAAAAGCCTCTCTGCCACTCATGTCGACAACAGCCCAGTGCAAGAAGGAACTGAAAACCCCATTGGCAGACACCTGTCAATGTAATAGGCCCCCTCAAATTTCAGCCCCATAAGGTCAAAAAAATCAGGGGGAATTGGCAATAGCCTAAAAGCCAACTCTATGTCCAGCTTAGCGAGTAGAGCCCATCTGCCAGCCGCCCATACTATTCCCAAAGCGTCATCGAATGACTGGTACCAAACTGAACTGATCTCTGGAGCTATCGCATCATTCACTGATCTGCCCTTGGGATAGAACAGATGCTGAATCAGAAAATATTTCCCAGGGGCCTTTTTTGGAACCACCCCTAGTGGTGAAACCACTAAATTCTGGAGTGGAGGTTCCCGAAAAGGCCAGACAATCCTGCCAAATTCAAATTCCTTCGCCAGCTTGTCTCTGACAACCTGTGGGAATTGCCGCACCGACATAAGGTTCCTGTGAGAGGCCAACCCCTCGACCAGTCCCGAGACCGGAATGAGAAAACCCTGTGAACACCCCTCCAGAAGCTGCTCCGCAGCCCTCCTGTCGGGGTAAGAGGCCAGCCAAGGCCTAAGCGTGTCCACCTTCAGCAGTGATGCCACCTTTACCTGCAGCAGCTCCCTTAGCTGCAGCTCTTTTCTGTCCTGATGCTCCCTTTTTTTGGGAACAATCAACCCCTGCATGGGATCCTCCGTAGTACATGCATATGTAATGAAAGGAGCATGAAGCTCCTTTGTCACAATTGTCGCTAAAACACCAGCATTCTCTTCCTCACTTCCTTGCCGACACCACGCCCTTTGCTCCATTCTACAACTTAACACCATGTCATAATCGCGCCATGCCCCCTCAAATCTTCGATGGATCCAATGGATGGTGTCTTCATACTTGAGGATAGCACTCGTTGGTCCGGCATCTGCTCAACATAGCAGGAGGCGAGAACAAGATAACACCATAGCCATTCGAATGTGTCTGGGCGTTTAATCTTCTTAGGCCCTGTGCTATCCTTTTTTAACTCCTTAGCCTGCATATGTTCACATACTTGTGATCCTTAATTCACCTCACGATCTTAGGTTTTAGGTGATTATGCAAAGAGGAAACGTAACATGGGAACGTGTCCCAGTGTGCCACTGCTTTCCTAGTGGGAGTCACCCCACTTCCCTGACCAGGCGGAAACCCTGCCTTGGTACAGCCTGCGCTATCAGCCCCATCACGGAAAACCACTAACACCCTGCTACCCTCCCTGCCTTGCTTGCCTGATCCCTTCTTCCTGGCCCCTGCACTCCTCTTCTTGCTATGCGCTACTAGCTCCTTCACCATGGTAAACATCGTTTTCTGCCCCTTTGCTACCAGATCCAGCGAACTGTCAGCTGAGACAGACACAGAGGAGTCACTATCGTCAGCCACAGTAGGGACAAAAACTGCCAATTCATCAGATGAAGCAGGATGAGCCGCTGTGTGCTGTACAGGGGGAACAGGATCGGGAAATGCTGACGTCTGCACTACACTGGAGATGAGCGGATCCCCTCCTCTGCCTTGCCGTGCCATATCCGCCTGACTGGCCTTCTGCTGGAGTTAAAGTAGCATGGGGATACAAAAGAGAGGAGGGAGTACCAGGACCACTGGGATGGCAACATATCTCCACCCTCTACACTCACCCCTTATTCCCTTGGGAACCCCTTCTCATTGCCCCAGAAGGGCCCTCCCCTGAGCTAATGGAAGTATCACTGATCCCACTCTCTTCACACGTGTCAGCACTTGCTTCAGACATGCATCCAACCTCGTCATAATCATCCCCAAATAAATCCACTGACTGTGCCTCCACTATGTTATCCACACTCATAAACCCTGCATCAGTTGCGCCATCTATTCTGGCATCCTCTGCCCCCCTTCTGTTGCTGCCTCCATTGCTCTCAAGCCACACTGAACTCTTTCCAGACCCGCTCCTAACCTTTGCGACATTGCTCTGCCTCCCATCAGGCCTCCCCTGCTCCTGTCCCATACCCGCCGCTACCCCAGAGCCTCGGACCCCCTACTCACAATTTGCACGATATCTTTGACTGCGAGCTCCCGACATGCAACCCCCCCGCCCACCTCCGTGATCCGAAAGTGACATTACCATTAACAGGAAATCGCATCAATGTCACAGGGGGCGGACTGAAGAAACCACATCTCTCAGCAGAACAGGCCCACAAGCCCCTATTGGGCCCACTCCAGCACCAGACCCAACCGGGACCCCAGAGCCGGACACAGCCACAGCGATGGCCTGGACAGCTGCCAGCACCATTGTGACCATATCCGGTCCCAAGGACACCGAAGGGCCCACCGCTGGAACAGGCCCCAGAGGCTGGCCAGGAGTCAAGGGAGGGAGCCCCAAGAATAAAGGCAGGCCGGAAGGGAACCAGGGAACATCTTTGAACCCGGGGCCTAAATTGAAGCTGGGGCAAGCTAAACCCCGCCCTCCATGGCCCCTACAGGCCCCATGCTCCTGCTGCATCCCCCCTCTCCCCACCCAGACGGCACTAACCCCAGAGGGTCTAGCCACCAGAAAGAAAGCCCGTAGGCCCCTGAGAGCGAGGAGAGGGGTTATATTCTTTATAAAGCCATTGTTAATGGCGAAATGCGTTGATGGTAACAAGACAAGCTGGAAATATTGAAAGTGAAAAGCTTATTTGGAGGATTGAAATGGATTCTGAAAAGGGATTACCTTTCACCGATGGATCTAATAATACGCTGCGCAAAGTAAGGGCACTTGAAACATCACGGAACTACTTTTCCCAGTACCGACACAACAAGTGACGTCACCAACAGAGCTGTATAGACACCTGTGCCTTGCCACAAACAGATCGGCTAAACCTTATATAGGACCAGGTAGGCACAAAGAGGTGTAACAGCCCGTGAGTGTGGTTCTTTATTGGGACTTTCCTTCATTTGACTTTATATACTTATGCATTACAATGCTGAAAGATTATTATTTATAACCTGCAAATTTATACATCTGCTTATACCCCATTTGGGTTAACAAGGAACACCTCCAGCAAACATAAGTTTCACTAGTAACACCACCACAAGGTTGGATCTCAATTTAAAGCTATAAGTGGACAATATTTCTAATAGAAAAGGGAAAGCAGTGTTTACCCTGATTAATGACTTTCTCGTTGCCTGCAAAACTAAATATATTTTATTAGTTTGGTTACATGGTAACTTTTAAGGTGGATATTATTCACAATTATTTATTATTGTTTTATGTGTTTATTTCTATTTAGATGACCGGTCATATATGAGGATTTATTTTAATACCGTTATACATTTGATGAAATATATCTGATTAAATATTGCTTTTAGACATTGTTTTTCTTTGGAATATCATTTAGTCATTTACCCCTTAGCTGTTAGCGCACATATACACATTTCTCTTTCACTGCACTTGGGTTAGTAATATCACCTATTTCTTCTCTAACCACCGGGGGTGAAGCCTTGTAATGTTTGGGAGGAACTAAGGCCCTGCGAGAATGTTCCATCATCGATATCACTGAATCAGAGAGACCAAAAAACATCAACAGGATCCAGAAGGAAAGATGAAGAGGATTACCCTACAGAAGCTTTTATAAGGTAAGATAAAAACCGCCCCTTAAAAAGCAACATTTTTTCAATCCCCTACTCAGCTAACTCTTAGGCTGAGATAAAACTTAAAGCACTACAGTTAATGACTTTCGTTTGCAAAGTGGTGACTGACCTATACTAATTTTTGAACATGTTCGGTAGAGCTCACTCTTTGGTAAGTGTAACTGGTGATGTTTGGTAGCTGGTAACCCATCACTAAGAGAAACCAACTAAATAATCAATTAAAAGTTACATACAAGCATGGGTAGGGCATGTGTAACTTTATTTGTACATTATCTAGACAAATACTGTGAAGACCAAGGAATAGCTGTAGAAGGGTGATGCTTGAGATTTAGGGCTCCAAACCAAGACAGCTCCAAGCCAGGATTAATGGAGACGTATTGACATATTTAAGAGAAATGTGATCATGTATGATTGCCGGTTTCTCTAGGTACTGATGGGTAATATGACCTGCTGCATTGAACAGATGCAGTTTAGAGAATATTAAAGTTGAGGTGTTTATTTCATTATTTGATTTGATTATTCATATGTGAAAAATAGGTGATAAATAAAACTATTACAATATTTGTGATGCTGATAGTTTGGAAAATTGTTATATGTAAAGATCTGGGTTTTTTTCAGTACTATAAAATACCTAGAAATCTTTTTTTTTTTAAGAAAAGAATAGCAATATATTTTGCAGTTAAAGGGATACTAAACCCAATTTTTGTCTTTCATGATTAAGATAGAACATGCAATTTTAAGCAACTTTCAAATTTACTCCTATTATCAAATTTTATTCGTTCTCCTGGTATCTTTATTTTAAAAGCAGGAATGTAAACCTTAGGAGCCAGCCCATTTTTGGTTCAGAACCTTGGTGCTGAACCTAAAATGGGCGAGCTCCTAAGCTTTACATTCCTGCTTTTTAAATAAAGATACCAAGACAACAAAGACAAATTCATAATAGGAGTAAATTAGAAAGTTGCATAAAATTGCATGCTCTATCCGAATCATCAAAAAAAATTGGGTTTAGTGTCCCTTTAAATAAAATAATATTAGTTATTTTGAGTATGACAGAAAAGCTGCAATCTATTTTTTTGTGCTGCATTGTTTTTGCGGTCCAATCCAAAGGACAGTGCAGGTGCATCATTTATTGTGATGGAAAACCTACCTTTATGTTTGTATATATCAATAATGCTACAGAATCTGGTGGTGCTTTACAATAAAATGATAATAGTGATGAATGTATGTTATATCGCTTGATAATGATTAAGATTTTGCTGAACAATAAAACAGTAAATACAGCAGCCTTGTCAATTTTGAATAATAATATAATAATAATAATAATAATAATTAAAAAAAAAATGAAGAAAGTAAATGGGAATTACAAACTTATATATCTATACTAGGGGTGGGCGAATGTTTCGCAACATTCGAAAAATGAAACGAATTTTAACACATTCGTTCGTTCAAATCGAATTTCGAATGTTTACATAACATTCTAACATTCGATTTTTGAATGTTCAGTTTCGAATTTTACGATTATATATATTTAGAAAAATATTTAGAAAAATTCTAATTTATATTTGTAATAGTATTTCTAATGCTTTCTTTAAATGTAATATTCGAAATCGAAAAATTCTAATTTATATGTTTGTAATAGTATTTCTAATGCTTTCTTTAAATGTAATATTCGAATTATGCAATATTCTATATAGAAACATTCAAAATTATATATTTGTATCTATTATGTATCAATTTACTAGATTCCCTCCCTACCACATAAACCATTGAACTTCTGAATAGTATTTGTTAAATAGAATGTTAAATTCGAAATTTCGAATGTGGACATTCGATATAATTATAAATATTTGAATTCAAAAGTGACATTCGAAAACTGTAAATAACATTTGATTATAGAATTTTTAAGAATATTCGTTATCAACATTCGGATTTATAATTCGAATTTCGGTAATAACATTCGTTCTAACATTCAAATTCAGAAATTTACACATTCACCCATCCCTAATCTATACCTATATATTTATAGAAATATATACAGATATAGATATACATAATATAAACATTCTATCTATCTATCATCTATCTATCTATCTATCTATCTATCTATCTATCTATATATTTATACACACACATATATAGTATATATTTATATATATATATATATATATATATATATATAGCAATATATATTGAAAAATAAAAATAACATATTTTATTTCTAAGTGAAGAACACTTCAAGTATTTCTATTATTATTATTTTTTTAATATGCTTAAAATGAATAAAATTTATATTGCATGTTTAAAGGTATTTATCTGTAATTGAATTAGCCCATTCATTATTTAAAATGTTAATAAAACTAAACTTTAAGAAAAATTTATTCTTAAAAAAAAATCAAAAATAATTGCAAATGTTTATTAACCCTTTCATGCCAGGGTTAACGTGTCTACATCGGAACAACTGTTCCGATGTAAACAAATTGAAACTTCGCGATCGTGCACATGATCACGAGATTTGCTAGGCACGCCCTCCAGACTGCGATCCCATCATGGAAGCGCCAGTGGCTTCAGGAAAGCCAAGCGGCTAGGTCGTTGTATTCTGTCCTTTGGCACTAAAGCCCAGCAAAATTTGGACGGAATACAACGTCCTAACGCCGTTAAAAGGTTAAAGTTAAAATGCATTTGTTGTTTTAAATTTACTGTACATTTTTTCCAGACATAGATATATGAAATAAGTGGGCACACATGCTGTCCACCCTGAAGCTCCCACCTCAACAGTAACTCACACCTTAGTCTGTTACCTTCGCTGCACTAAACTGCCCAGCTAGAATATCTGGCTTGCTTACTGGAGATGTCAGTAGTAACAAATGTGCCTCAAACATTTATATTTCATAAAAGGATACCAAATAATAAAAAAAATAATTTAGATTTTGAGGATATCTGATCTGGAGCACAGGTGAAATAATTAGCTGAAAAGTAAACATGGTTATTAACTTGCTCTCATTCAAGGTAATCCTGAAAATCAGGCTCGTTGGGGAGGCCTGATGACAGGTTTGAAAACCAGTGATCTAGACTAATATGTTCAGAAAATAATATCCTCATTATGGTATAAGCCTCCGTCAAACAAATGCAGCCTCTCTTGGACTGCCTACACACATATAGTCAGGCCTGGATGAATAACTGTGACCCTAGGGCAGACCAAGTGGTATATGGTGGGGTCACATAGAGGTGAAGAGAAGGTGGTACAGAGGTGTTAAATAGGTGGGTAGCAGGAAGTGAGGGTCTCTTTGCTACCTATACCTGTGGAGTGAAGAACCTCCCACCCTCCCTCCCTGTGATTTCAGCTGGGTGTGGTGATGTTGGCGGAGTGCTTGGAGAAGGGTGGAGCTTGAAATGATTGCAGGAGAGGCTAATGAACAGTTAAAGGAAGAATATGCATTAAAATTGTTTTTCCCTTAATGTGTTTCCCATTACTATTTTTTTACCAGTATATATATAAGTATAAAAATGTATGAGATTTGCTTTTTTAAGGCTTATTTGTGTATATGAATTAGCTGATTTTGTGTTTTGAAGCCACAACCTAATGAAATAGGTTGAGCTTGTAGGTAAAATCAGATCTCATTACTTTATTACAGTGTGTACTTATATCTGCTTCTTTATCTTATATCTGTCTATAAACCAATCACCAATACTTGGAGAGAACAATGGAAAATTAACATTTTATTACCTTATCTCTTCTATAACCCACTGGGAGTGTAATTTCTTCTACTGGCTGTGTTAACACAGCTTGGCCTTGAGGCCAAAAACTTTCAGGATGGGTGGGGATAACACAGGCTAAATAATCTATTTCAAATGCCAATATAAGGGTAATGGAAATACTTGTAAACAATTGAATACACTCCAGCAGGTAAAGTGGATCATTGGGAACAAATTAAAGGGGAGAATTTGTTTTGGTTTATCACACCTGTTGAGCTGCTAAGGGGCAAGCACTGCTTGGGGTTTTGTTTAATGACATATATTTATAAAGGTTATTTATTTGATGTTGATGGTTCAAATACAGAGGCTGTGGCCTTTATAACCCAAAACTTGGTGTCTTGTGTTTCATTTGATTAAAAACTAATGGCTAGATTTAGAGTTCTGCGGCCAAAGGGGTGCATTAGCTACGCGTGTATTTTTTCCCCCGCACCTTTTAAATACCGCTGGTATTTAGAGTTCACAGAAGGGCTGCATTAGGCTCCAAAAAGGGAGCGTATAGCATAATTTACTGCCACTGCAACTCTCAATACCAGCGGTGCTTACGGACGCGGCCAGCTTCAAAAACGTGCCCGTGCACGATTCCCCCATAGGAAACAATGGGGCAGTTTGGGCTGAAAAAAAACCTAACACCTGCAAAAAAGCAGCGTTCAGCTCCTAACGCAGCCCCATTGTTTCCTTTGGGAAAACACTTCCTATGTCTGCACCTAACACCCTAACATGTACCCCGAGTCTAAACACCCCTAGCCTTACACTTATTAACCAATAATCTGCCGCCCCCCGCTATCGCTGACCCCTGCATATTATTTTTAACCCCTAATCTGCCGCTCCGTACACCCTGCCGCAACCTACGTTATCCCTATGTACCCCTAATCTGCTGCCCCTAACACCGCCGACCCTATATTATATTTATTAACCCCTAATCTGCCGCCCCCAACGTCGCCGCCACCTACCTACAATTATTAACCCCTAATCTGCCGACCGGACCTCACCGCTACTCTAATAAATGTATTAACCCCTAAAGCTAAGTCTAACCCTAACCCTAACACCCCCCTAAATTAATTATAATTTTATTCTAACGAAATAAAATAATTCTTATTAAATAAATGAATCCTATTTAAAGCTAAATACTTACCTGTTATATAAACCCTAATATAGCCACAATATAAATAATAATTATATTGTAGCTATTTTAGGATTAATATTTATTTTACAGGCAACTTTGTATTTATTTTAGATAGTGGAGAATAAGTATAAAGCGCCTAAAAAGGCTGGGTAATAACTGGCCCAACGTACTGACCAGACTTCAGTATAGTATAAAAGCCCTTAATACATTAAAATGACATAAAAAAGCCCATAATAGGGGATTATATGTTAAAAACTTGATTTATTACAAATAATAATGACATAAAAATAGATATAAGACCAAAATAAAATACAATAATAATGAGATATATAAAATCCGGATATAGTAAGTCTCCTAAAATGTTCAATGAATGTCCAAAAAACTGTCCTATGGGTAAAATCCAGAAAATACTTTGAAAGTCCCACAGTCACAAGGGGTTGTCCTCCAAATGTTGAAAATGGCAAAACTGAAGTGATGCAAACGATGAGAAAATCAAAACTGAAGTGATGAAAAAATCAAATGTAAAAGGTATGTGAAAAAATGTGAAAAAATGTGAAAAGATATGAAAAAATAAGAAAAAAGGCAAAAATAAGTAACTATATATTTATATATATATATATATATATATATATATATATATAAAAAAACACAAAACAAATGGTTAAAAGTGTTAGCGTAAAAAAGTGATGAAAAATTGTGGTGAAAAAATGAAGAAAAAATATATATTGTGTTAGACCAAAAAACACAATCCTCCAGAAATGGTCCTGATAGTGGTTATGTCTGTAAATCCTATTCTGTCCCAGTATCGATCCTATTTGATGTAGTGTCCTATAAACAATAAAATAACATAGTGTATTCCGTATAGATAAAATAACAATCATTAGAATTTTGCTTACCCAGTATCGACGCGTCTTGAAAAAGGCCTCATAGGGGCCGAAACGCGTCGATACTGGGTAAGCAAAATTGGCTGATTCAATCAGCCAATCAGATTTTTCCTACCTTAATTCCGATTGGCTGATAGAATCCTATCAGCCAATCGGAATTCGAGGGACGCCATCTGGGATGACGTCCCTTAAAGGAACCTTCATTCGTCGTTAGTCCGTCGGTGAAGAAGGATGGCTCTGCGTCGGCTGCTTGAAGATGGTCCCGCTCCGCGCCGGGTGGAAGAAGATAGAAGATGCCGCCTGGATGAAGATGTTTGCCGGTCCGGATCTCCTCTTCTGTCCGGATAGGATGAAGACTTTGGACCCTCTGGAGGAGCTCTTCTTGCCAGATAGGATGAAGACTTCGGACCCTTTTCTGGACGGATCGGTGATACCCGGCGTGGTGAAGACAAGGTAGGGAGATCTTCAGGGGCTTAGTGTTAGGTTTATTTAAGGGGGTTTGGGTTAGATTAGGGGTATGTGGGTGGTGGGTTGTAATGTTGGGGTTTTTTTACAGGCAAAAGAGCTGAATTCTTTGGGGCATGCCCCACAAAAGGCCCTTTTAAGGGCTGGTAAGGTAAAAGAGCTTTACAATTTTTATTTTAGAATAGGGTAGGGCATTTTTTTTATTTTGGGGGGCTTTGTTATTTTTTTAGGGGGCTTAGAGTAGGTGTAATTAGTTTAAAATTCTTGTAATCTTTTTTATTTTTTGTAATTTAGTGTTTGTTTTTTTTGTAATTTAGTGTTTGCTTGTTTTTGTAATTTAGTTTAGTTGATATAATTGTAGGTAGTTTATTTAATTTATTTATTGATAGTGTAGTGTTAGGTTTAATTGTAACTTAGGTTAGGATTTATTTTACAGGTAATTTTGTAATTATTTTAACTAGGTAACTATTAAATAGTTATTAACTATTTAATAACTATTGTACCTGGTTAAAATAAATACACAGTTGCCTGTAAAATAAATATTAATCCTAAAATAGCTATAATATAATTATTATTTATATTGTAGCTATATTAGGGTTTATTTTACAGGTAAGTATTTAGCTTTAAATAGGATTAATTTATTTAATAAGATTTATTTTATTTTGTTAGATTAAAATTATATTTAATTTAGGGGGGTGTTAGGGTTAGGGTTAGACTTAGCTTTAGGGGTTAATACATTTATTAGAGTAGCGGCGAGGTCCGGTCGGCAGATTAGGGGTTAATAATTGTAGGTAGGTAGCGGCGACGTTGGGGGGGGGCAGATTAGGGGGTTAATAAATATTATGTAGGTGTCGGCGGTGTTAGGGGCAGCAGATTAGGGGTATATAGGGATAATGTAGGTGGCGGCGGTGTGCGGTCGGCAGATTAGGGGTTAAAAAAATTAAATAGAGTGGCAGCGATGTGGGGGGGGCCTCGGTTTAGGGGTACATAGGTATTTTATGGGTGTTAGTGTACTTTAGAGCACAGTAGTTAAGAGCTTTATGAACCGGCGTTAGCCCAGAAAGCTCTTAACTCCTGGCTTTTCTCTGCGGCTGGAGTCTTGTCGTTAGATTTCTAATGCTCACTTCAGCCAAGACTCTAAATACCAGCGTTAGAAAGATCCCATTGAAAAGATAGGATACGCAATTGGCGTAGGGGGATCTGCGGTATGGAAAAGTCGCGGCTGGAATGTGAGCGTTAGACCCTTTCATGACTGACTCTAAATACCAGCGGGCAGTAAAAACCAGCGTTAGGACCCCCTAACGCTGGTTTTGACGGCTAACACAGAACTCTGAATCTAGGCGATAGTGCCTAAGTATGAGATCAATAGCATTGCAAAACAAGAGGAAGGAGCATAAAAGAGGTCACCTTTGAACCTTAAAGAGACAGTACACTGTAAAATAGTTTTTATATTAATGTATTTTCAATGACTCATATCAGCTGCAGAGTATAAAATGTATGACAAATTGCATTTTCGGTTTATTTGTGTATATGAAGTAGCTGGTTTTGTGCTTTTAAACCACAGCCTATTACAATGGGTTGAGCTTGCAGGTAATATCAGATCTCATTATGTTATCACTTTGTGTACATACACATGCTTACTTATCTTATATGTGTCTGTAAACCAGCTCAATACTCAAAGAGAACAATGGGAAATTAACATACCCTGCACCCCACTGAGAGTAATTTTTTTCTGCTGGCTGTTTTTGGATCCCAGACAGATAGCTCATTTACTGTATAAGAATTTTTTTTCAAAAAAGTCTTGTAAAGGCCTGTACAGTTTTACATTTAGAGAACAAGAGTTATTAGGAAATCTGAAAGGATGTGTTTCCCAGCAAGCAGAACAAATATAGGGCTAAATATCGAGTGGATCGCTAAGTGTAGCCAAAAAGTATTTTGTGGCTTTTTGCACTCATCGGAAATAGTGCACATATTACGTGTTGAAAGTAAATGCGTTTGTTCAGTGCAATCTAATTTAATGCATGTCAAGTTAGCCCAAATTCAGAGCTCTGGTTAAGGGTTACGCAAGACAAAAAAGTTGCACCAAACACATCCATAATGCATTTAACAGTACAGTTACTATAAATACTATATATATATCTGGTGCAGTTCATGTAAAATAAATTTCTATACCTATATAGCTATAGGAATAGATAAACATGTATAGGTATATACAGATATATATATAGAAATATGTGTTTACAATAATAAAGTACATTGTTCTGTATGTGAAGAACATTGGAATGTGACATTTTTATAACTCCTGTTGGGGTAGCGTGCAAGTATAGGTGTTAGGTTGCCCTCTCCATTGACTTCTATGGGAGAAGGTTAACATGGTTGAGATTTTTTTTCGTGCACGAAAAAAGCCTCCATCTAGCGTTGTTTACACTTGAGTGGGAGTGGTTAATTGTGCTCCACTCGTAATCTAACCCATAGTAGGTATCAGTCATTGGTTATTCAAAGGAGCTACGCAACTTTTACCACCACTGATTTTCTACATGATTTATCTTTTCTTTTCTGTCATAATGTTACTACATATTTTCTCCTACTTAAAGGGATAGTAAAGTCATGATTAGACATTCATGATTTAGACAGCATACAATTTGAAACAGCTTTCCAATTTACTTCTATTATTTAATTTGCTTCCTTCTCTTGTTATCCTTTGCTGAAATGTTTATCTAGGCAAGCTCAGGAGCAGCAAATAATCTAGGTTCTAGCTGCTGATTGGTGGCTGCATATATATATTGATTGTCATTGGCTCACCCATATGTTCAGTTAGAAGTAGTGCACTGCTGCTCCTTCAACAAATGATACCAAGAGAATGAAACAAATTTGATAATAAAAGTAAACTGGAAAGTCGTTTAAAATTGTATGTTCTACCTAAATCATGAAAGAAACATTTAGGCACTAGTATTTTCATATTTGAATGGCTAAACAATTTGATGTTAATGCTATTTGATATTGATTAAAGTCTACGAGGAGATTTTAATGTCAATACATTTGATAATGGAAAATGTAACATTTGTTTGCAGAAAATGAATTGATGAATGTTTAGCAAACATTTGATATTATTTTATAATGAACAATAATCGTTAGTTTTAACTAGGCATTTGCATGATGCCTCCGAATGCAGAAGAAGGCGGGTGCTTGATGTGCTCGGGTCTTTTCGTAGCCGGATTTCTGCTTGTGAAAGTACAACAGATTAAGATCTATGCACATCCAGATCTGAGTGTGTTGCCCTTTCACAAGAATAAATCCGTCCCCCGAAAAGAGCCAAAAGCCATGAGTGGCCGCCTTCTTCATTCTGAGGCATCTGAAAGTTTTAACAAATGTACAACATATTTGCCTGTTTCTACTAAACATCTCTTTTTATATTAGCCTCCAAGTCTCATTTCCCTCTTATTAGCTTGACAAACCTGTTTTTGGTACTCTTACTTACGATTGTCCTAGCATGTTCCGCCTGTAGCGTACTTAGGATAAAAGCTCATATACTAGTGATGGCAGACCAGTTTTTATTTTATTAAACATATATTGTAATTGCCACTGCATTGCACTATATAAAATGGTGTTGCTTAGTAAATAATAATACAATGGTCGCTTATGTAATACTGTTAATTAAATACAATATAAGCCTTAGATTGAACCAATACATTTTTCTAATCTGTTCTAGTTCATTTATTAAACATAAGAAAAGGATACAGATAACTGATTTATGCGTTTTAAGAAAGATTACACCTTTCTGAGATAATTCATTAAACTGACAAGAAAATATTTTTTTCTTCAAAAGTTAAACTGAGACCGGAAAGAACTGAGAATAATTACACTAAGATAATTGTTTTTATGTGAGCAGAATTGGTTATCCCTTTATACCACATAATCTATCTATATACTTAGAATATAAATAAAAATGTATGTAACTACCCAATCCAATTAAATGCTGCAGAAGTTCTATTTAGGTATCAAGAAATAAATAAAGAAATAACTAAATATGAATGAAGAATCTGATTGCAAATAAGGCAATATTAGTTCATGTTTACCCACATTTCCTTAAACCTCTCAAACTGCATACACTTATGTTATGCCCCTAGTAGCTTAAAGGGACAGTCTACACTAAAATTTTTATTGTTTAAAAATATAGATAACGCCTTTACTACCCATTCCCCAGCTTTGCACAACCAACATTGTTAGATTAATATACTTAATAACATTTAAACCTTTTTTATTTGTTTTTCACAACAGGAGACTGCTAGGTCATGTGCACCATATAGATAACATTGTGCTCACGTCTGTTGAGTTATTTAAGAGTCAGCACAACACAGCACTAATTAGAAAAAATGCCAAAAAAGTCAATAAATAATAAATAAAGTCATGTGATCAGGGGGGTTCAGAAGATGCTTAGCTATAAGATAATCACAGAGATAAAAAGTATATTAATATAATGGTTATGCAAAACTGGGGAATGGGTAATAAAGGGATTATCTATCTTTTAAAACAATTAAAAATATATTGTAGACTGCACCTTTAAATCAGTTTATTTATTTTTTCCAGGAATTTTAATTTCAACTCAAAAACTCAAACTAAAATATCAATTTCAAAACACAAATAAATTAATGGTAATCACAGTTTGGAATATTTGTTTTTAATAGTTGTAGTTCAAGTTGTTTTCCTTAAAAGGCCTTTGGAATGTTTGAGATTGTCAAAAACACACACAGTTATTGGCTGTACACTCGACTAACCCAATAATAACTGTCAATAATTTGTATCAGTACAGATAGAGTCCAAGGTTACAACACTAAACTTATATACTTATTTTTTCAATATTTAAACAACTTATGCTACTTAACTTTTGCATATTATACTCAGGATATAATTTGCTTTGAATATATCACTCTATCAAGCATTTATCATTTTCAGATCTTCAATACTGAGGTCCTCTTTATCTGGTCACCAGCCGCACACTGAATTTTACATGTGAAGTACCCCTTTTATATAGGGGTACCCTTGCATTCCTATTGGTTGATTTTCATATTCAAATTCAAATCAGCCAATAGAATTAAAGCTTCTTTTTTTCAACTTGTAATACAAGCACATTTTACCGCTTAACGTTACCCATAGAACATATAGGGAGCGTAAATTACAGCGATTGCACGCAAATTAATTTGTGGTAGGCAGGTTGGCGGCCCATTGCCGGAGGGGGGCAGGAGGGGGAGGGTTCCTTATGCTACAGAAAATATTTTACTGGGATAGATTAATTTCTGTCAGATTATTTTTGACATTTGTTTTCTGCCAGATAAGATATTATCACATATTCTTGGTTTTGTAGTTCTCAAAACTGTGAATTTGTGTCTGCAGAAATAACATGCCTCTTCCTCACAGCAAAAATGTTATAAAGTAAACATACAGAGTTAAGAAATAGACCTTAAGACCTTAAAGGGACATAAACCCAAAATTATTTATTTCATAATTCAGAAAGAGCATACAATTTTCAGATTTAGTTCTTTCATCTAACTTGCATCATTCTCTTAGTATCTTTTGTTGAAGGAGATCAATGCTCTACTGGGAGCTAGCTGAACACAATGTCACGAAGCTAGCTCACAGTAGTGCATTATTCCTGAGTCTACCTATGAATGAGTTTCAACAATAGATACCAAGAGAACGAAGCAATTTAGATAAGAGGAGTACATTGGAAAGTTGTTTAACATTGTAAGTTCTATCTGAGTCAATAAAGTTTACTTTTGACTTTACTGACCCTGTAATGCTCTTGCTCTCATGCAAATCTATGTACACAGAATCAACTTTTAATAAGTTTCAAGAAGTTCAATATTTGGAGTGGGATAGAGGAGGAGGGAGGGGCAAACATTAAAAATAAAATATACTATATATATATAATATAAAAAACTCTGAGTATTGCACATGCGCAGAGGATGTGGGAATCTGTGCTCCGGTTTAGAAAATGGGCAGATTTTTTTTTTGATTGACATGACCTCACTGGAGCACTCATGAAAAAAAAAAACCCGGGCTGCATGGGTGAATAGTGGAGCGAATATTATGTAAGATTTTTGCTTTATTTTAAAATGTTTCCGTAGCGCTTATGCTCCGCAATTTAAGATAAAAATGTATTTAAGAACATGAAGTGCTTATTATTAATGAATTTAGATAAATGTTTACGGTCCCTTTAAGGTAATCATTATTTTTCTGTAGATAGTTCACCTCCCAATAATTTCATAAATTTCAATTAGCTAAATCAGTATTTTCTGATATTACTGGGAAAAATAATCTGAATTATTATTATTGTAAAAAAAAAAAAAAACTTTATGTAGAAAACATTTAAATTGATTTAAATTGAGTCTTACTGCTAATTATTTCAATCATGATTTAAATGATAATTCAAATCAATTTGATTTAAATCAAATCAACCCTGTTTAAAGATACTATTTTTTTCTTTATCTATAAGCCATAATAAAGAGCATCAATTTAAAGGGACAGTAAAGTAAAAAAAAATCTTTCATGATTTAAATAGGGCATGTAATTTTAAACAACTTTCCAATTTACTTTTGTTACCAATTTTGCTTTGTTCTCTTGGTATTCTTAGTTGAAAGCTAAATATAGGAGGTTCATGTGCTAATTTCTTAGACCTTGAAGACTGCCTCAAATCGGAAAGCATTTTGACAGTTTTTCACCACTAGAGGGCGTTAGTTCATGTGTTTCATATAGATAACATTGAGCTCCGGCACGTGAAGCTCCTAAGAGCAAGCACTGATTGGCTAAAAATGCATGTCTGTCAAAAGAACTGAAATATGGGGGCAGTTTGCAGAGGCATAGATACAAGGTAATCACAGAGGTAAAAAGTATATTATTATAACTGTGTTGGTTATGCAGAACTGGGGAATGGGTAATAAAGGGATTATCTACCTTTTAAAACAACAAAAATTCTGGTGTTTACTGTCCCTTTAAACATATCTTGGCTTAAGAAAATATGTGAAGAAAAAGTTGTTTATATTTAAATTGAAACCAAAACACTAGTATCAGTTATGTACTTCCTGCTAATGTTTTATTGGTTGATAGCTACTTCCTGCTAATGGTCATTGGCTTACAGGTATGAATGGTCATTATACTTGACAGCCAAAAATCTTTAGTAAGAAACATATATCACCCCAGTAGCATTTCTAAAAAGTTACATAACTAATATTATAAGATTAGTTATAATTTAAAATTAAAGTTCAACAGCTCAGGAAAAAAAAAATTCAACATTTTTGCCCGCTTTGTATAAATTTTAAGCACAATTTTTTTGCCCTTTTATGTATTGCAATAGAGGTTGTTTAAAGCCCAAAAATAAGCATGGAATGCATTAGCATTAGTCATCAATAATGTGCTAGAAATATGGCTCATTATACTGACTGCAATTTCTAAAAATCTGAAAACAGCTTAACAGACCATGAAATTGCATAGAAAAATATTATCATTTGAACCGAAATCTAAGCATTTTTATATTTTCTTGAAATATATTACGTGAAAGAAATGATTACATGTTGCTTACTTGATATTAATGTATAAAGAAACAGCTATGATGTAAAATAAGAGAAAGCTTTGCATTTAAGAAATATTAATGGTTTGAAAATAAAATAAAATACACCACTTGGCCAAAGTATGTGGACACCCCTACTAATTATTGAGTTCAGGTGTTTAAAGGGACACTCAGGTTTTATTAAATTTTCATGATTCAGATACAGCATGTAATTTTAAACAACTTTCCAATTTACTTCCATTAAAAAAAAATGTGCACAGTCTTTAATATTTACACTTTATTTGAGTCACCAGCTCCTACTGAGCATGTGCAAGAACTCAGACTATACGTATATGCATTTGTGATTGGCTGATTGCTATCACATGGTACAGGGGGAGTGGAAATATACATAACTTTAAAATGTGTTAGAAAAGAATCTACTACTCATTTGAAATTCAGAGTAAATGCTATTGTAATGTCTTGTTATCTTGCATTTGTTGATTATGCAAATCTGCTGTGTTTACTGGTCCTTTAAGCCACACCGATTGCGAACAGGTGTATAAAAGTCTGAACATATACACAAAAATCACCCCTCATCTGCGTTACAATTGACAAACATTGGCAGTAAACTGGGTCGTACTGATAAACCTCACAAAGGATGCCATATTTGCCACAAAACAGTGAAAAATTACATTTCTACCCTAATAGATTTGCCTTGGTCAACTATAAGTGTTATTGTTGTAAAGTTGAAGTCTCTAGGAGCGACAACTGCCCAGCCACTAACTGGTAGACCACACAAACTCACAGAGCTCGACTGCCAAGTGTTGAAGTGCATAGAGCGTAAATATCGCCTATAATCTGTTGCAATACAGTTCCAAACTGCCTCTAGAAGCAACCTCAGCCCAATAACTGTGTGAGGAGCTTTATGGAATGTTTTTTTTTTATGGCTGAGACTCACATCAACATGCGCAACAGCAAGTGTAAGCTGGAGTGATGTAAAACACACCAGCAAAGGACTCAGGAATGATGGAAACATGATCTCTGGAGTGATAAATTACACTTCACACTCTGGCAGTCTGATGGAAGAATCTGTGTGTGGTGGATGCCAGTAGAATGCTACCTACTAGAATGCAAAGTGCCTACTGTAAAGTTTGGTGTAAGAGGGATAATAATCTCAGGCTACTTTTCAGGGTTTAGTCTAGGGGGGCAATTTATTATGCTGTGAATGCAGCAGTTTCAAGCCGTCAATCGGCCCCAATGCATCTGTTTCCGCGCGAGCCTTCAGGCTTGCAGGGGACAGGAATTAAGAAGCAGTGGTCATAAGACTGCTGCTCCTTAACTCGTCCTCCACCTCTGAAGTGACAGACAGCAGTCAGCCCAATAGGATACATTCAGGTTGATTGACACCCCCTGCTAGCGACCGATTGGCCGCAAAAGTGCAGGGGGCAGTATTGCACAAGCATTTCATGAGAAATGCTTGTGCAATGATAAATGCTGACAGCATATGCTGTCGTAATTTATCGATGTCAGTCTTCTTAACAAAGTGAGACTAAGTTTGACAAGTTTTTGTGTGGAGCATCTCGATTGGCCAGCACAGAGTCCTGGCCTCAACCCCATTGAACCCCTTTGAAATGAATTAGAACACCTATTGTGAGCCAAAATTTTGTGTCGATCATCAATGCCAGACCTCACAAATGTTCGTTTGGCTGAATGGGCACAAATTCCCGCAGACTCACTCCAAGACTATGTTAAATATGAATGAACACAATAATAAAACAAATATGACAATAAAGTTGTTCATTTTAATTTGTAGATCTTTATTTCAATTAAGTAGCATTATTCCTGACTTTAAATATAAATTAGACTAGAATTACAAATGCAGCATATTTTATTAGCTACATTTTAATAATTACCCAGGCATATTATTAATAGTAGTTTTAATTTAAAATACTCCCGGTGTTTTGTAAATGTAACTCTACAATTTAGTATTCCTTAGAGTTTCTACTATAAAACTGACAGAGCAGTTTATAGGCTGCTAATGGATTAAAATATATAAAACAATTTAAAGGTTTTTATCTTTGGAGTGATAAAGCATGTTTTTAAAGGTATTTAACTCATTATAAATTGCTATATTATTTAAGATACGTTTATTTTCTGTTTTTGTTGTTTTTTTTTCTGTTTCTGTTTTTATATGCCTTAACCCTTTAAGGACACAGCTTTCAGTTTGCTCAATTGTTTTATGACGGAAAAATTCTGTCATATGTCCTTAAGAGGTTAAAGTGAAAGTCAACCATAGCATTTGTGAAAGGCTAGGGTTGCCTGTTGAAACAAATAAAGGGCACTTTCATTCATGAAGTATAAGATACTTCATGTAGAAAGTGCCTTTATTTGTTTCAACCATTCACTGTTCTTAGCTGCTATGGCAGCCCACAGCCAAAACATTGTTTTGCTAAGAGGTGACGTTTTTTCCTCTTAGCCAATAACCGTGTGGTAAATTCGGTTTGGCGCCCATGGGAGCCGGATTTACTGCATGGCTATTGGCTAAGAGGTGAAAACGTCACCTCTTAGCAAAATATTTCTTTGCAGTGGGCTGCTGTAGCAGCTAAGAACGGCAAACGGTTGAAACGAATAAAGGCACTTTCTGCATGAAGTATCTAATACTTCACGAATGAAAGTGTCCTTTTTTTGTTTCAATAGTCAATCCTAGCGTTTCAAAAACGCTATGGTTGACTTTCACTTTAACTGCTTCACACCCCGCACAAGTGTTTAACATCAGAACAAAATGTAGCCACTAATCAGCAAGCGCTACCCAGCGTTCTGAACCAAAAATGTTCCAGCTCTTAAAGCTTGCATTCCTGCTTTTTCAAATAAAGATACCAAGAGATAGAAGAAAAAGTGATAATAGGAGTAATTTAGAAAGTTGCTTAAAATTGCATGCTCTATCTGCACCAAGAAAGGAAAATTGTGTCTCATATCCTTTTAGGAAAAAGTTGCAGACATTTTTGAATGTCTAATGAATCAGGATAATGAAAAAATTAAAAATAATTATAATTTGTAAATAATGTTTTGAATATATATAATGTTTGTTAATCTTGTTTTCTTAAATAGGAGACAAGTTACTGTGATATATTCTAAAACTTTATCAAAGTTGTAAGTTTATCAACTGGATATTTTGTCTTTATGTATCTGGTGATACTATGTCATTGACTGACTAACATCATAATTCTTCATAACGAAATCAAAAAGCTTTTCATAACGCCACTGATTCATTTTTCATCTCCAGACAGCCAATAACATTGCTGGTTGAAAAGAGGAACCTTGAAGAGAGGGCAAGAATTTGATAAAATAAATGAAAAGAAAGTAACAAAATGTATCAATTTTTCAAAATATGGAAATGTGTTATAAAAATGTTAATGTGATTTTCTTATTTGAGTCTGTTTATATCAAGCTGATCCCAAGCTAAATGGTTATCACAGTAATTGTTTATATATGCAAAGAATATAGGCTAGATTATGAGTGGAGCTGTATTTATCACTCCTGCTCGCGTGTTAACGCAGCTAGAAGTAAGTTTTTGCACGAAAGAAGCCGAAGTTAGAATATCTCAACCCCCCATATACTTCAATGGAGCACAAAAAGTGGGAAAAAAACTAACATCATTACTCAAGCGCAAACCCGTTCGTGTTTGCTCAATTGCGCTAACCCAACATGAAATATTAATTTCATATTCCAATGTTCTTCACATAGCAGAATATATTCTATTTATTCATAAATAAATGTTTCTACGTATATCTGCTTTTTTTTAGTAATATATATATCCATAGCTATATAAAGATGATCTAAAGGTATAGATATATACAGATATATATTTAGGAATATCTATTTATAAATACTTAGAACATATTTTGATATTTGAAGAACATTGAAAGTGGAAATATTTACAGTAAATAGTTATTAAAAATGAATATTGCATACATGTTTTTTCCTGTTTTCATCTACACAACTGCAAAGGACTCTAATGCACTTATATATATATGTCTTATATATATGTCTATACATGTATACAGATGTATTTATGTGTTTATATGTGTATTTATGACTTTAAATACATACTTTTATACCGTACATATAAGTTAGATGTCCATTAACCCAGGCGGCGTCTTCAATCTTCATCCATCCGGAGCGGAGCCATCCTCTTCAACCGACGGACTAACGACGAATGAAGGTTCCTTTAAGAGACGTCATCCAAGATCGGAACAGCCAATAGAATGCGAGTTCAATACGATTGGCTGATTGGATCAGATTTTTTTCTACCTTAATTCTGATTGGCTGATAGAATTCTATCAGCCAATCAGAATTGAAGGGACGCCATCTTAGATGACGTCCCTTAAAGGAACCTTCATTCGTCATTAGTCCGTCGGTTGAAGAGGATGGCTCCGCGTCGGCTCCGTTGAAGATGGCTCCGCTCCGGATGGATGAAGATTGAAGACGCTGCCTGGATGAACACTTCTACCGGATGGAGGACCTCTTCTTAGCCGCTTGGATGAAGACTTCTACCGGATCAAGGACCTCCTCTGCGCACCTTGGATGAAGAATTCGGCTCGGCTGGGTGAAGACGACTCAAGGTAGGATGATCTTCAGGGGGTTAGCGATAGGTTTATTTAAGGGGGGTTTGGGTGGGTTAGAGTAGGGGTGTGTGGGTGGTGGGTTGTAATGTTGGGGGGGGTATTGTATTTTTATTTTCAGGTAAAAGAGCTGATAACTTTGGGGCAATGCCCCGCAAAAAGCCCTTTTAAGGGCTGGTAAAAGAGCTGATTACTTTTGTATTTTAGAATAGGGTAGGGAATTTTTTATTTTGGGGGGATTTTTTATTTTATTAGGGGGCTTAGATTAGTTTAAACTGCTTGTAATTCTTTTTTATTTTTTGTAATTTAGTGTTTTTTTTTGTATTATAGTATAGTTTATTTTATTGTATTTTATTTTAGCTAATTGTATGTAATTTATTTAATTAATTTAATAATAGTGTAGTGTTAGGTGTATTTGTAACTTAGGTTAGGATTTATTTTACATGTAATTTTGTATTTATTTTAACTAGGTAGCTATTAAATAGTTATTAACTATTTATTAGCTTTTGTACCTAGTTAAAATAAATACAAAATTGCCTGTAAAATAAATATAAATCATAAAATAGCTACAATGTAATTAAATAGGAATAATTTAGTTAATTTTAGGAATATTATTTTGTTTAATATAAATTATATTTATGTTAGGGGGGTGTTAGGGTTAGGGTTAGAGTTATGTTTAGGGGTTAATAACTTTATTATAGTAGCGGCGACAGTGCGGGCGGGAGATTAGGGGTTAATAATTGTAGGTAGGTGGCGGTGATGTTAGGGAGGGCAGATTAGGGGTTAATACAATTTATTATACTGTTTGCGAGGCGGGAGTGTGGCGGTCTAGGAGTTAATACATTTATTATAGTGGCGGCGAGGTCCGGTTGGCAGATTAGGGGTTAATAAGTGTAGGTAAGGTAGCGGCGACGTTGGGTGGGCAGATTAGGGGTTAATAAATACAATATAGGGGTTGGCGGTATTAGGGGCAGCAGATTAGGGGTTCATAGGGATAATGTAGGTTGCGGCGGTGTCCGGAGCGGCAGATTAGGCGTTAATAATAATATGCAGGGGTCAGCGATAGCAGGGGTGGCAGATTAGGGGTTAATAATTGTAAGGTGTTAGGTGCAGACTTAGAAAGTGTTTCCCCATAGGAAACAATGGGGCTGCGTTAGGAGCTGAACGCTGCTTTTTTGCAGGTTTTAGGTTTTTTTTCAGCCAGCTCAGCCCCATTGTTTCCTATGGGGATATCGTGCATGAGCACGTTTTCCCAGCTTACCGCTACCGTAGGCAACGCTGGTACTGAGAGTTGAAGTGGAGCTAAATTAGGCTCAACGCACCCTTTTTTGAGCCTAACGCAGCCCCTCAGACAACTCTAAATATCAGCGTTGTTGGAAAGGTGCGTTGGGAAAAAAAGCAGCGTTAGCTATGCAGTTCTTTACCGACAAAACTCTAAATCTAGCCGTTATTGTTTAAAGAGATAATCCTTTTTTTACCATGCAACACGGTTATATTAATATTCTTTTTACCTCTGTGATTACCTTGTATCTATTTTAGCCCATCAATGCTGACTCATAAATAACTCCACGGGAGTGAGCACAATGTTATCTATATGGCACACATGAACTAGCACTATCTGGCTGTGAACAGCAACATAAATGCCCTGATATAAAAGTCTAAAATAAAGATTTTTACATGTGGTAAAAAATAAGGGAGAAACATGTTCTAAGAGCAGATAAATTAGGGAGCCTGGAAGACTGTAGAAAAGTTTTTCCAAATATGGGAGATCCCTGGAAATAAGGGAGGACTGGCAATCCTAATGCCTACACAAAACAAACACAATGCTATCACAGCACACACTATTGATTATGTTCATCCTACTGCAATACCACATCACTAATAATCCAAATCTAATCAATCAAATGTATTCTCCAACCTAAGGGAGCCCAACTGAAAAAAAACAGGGGATCTCTATATTTTGACCCCTATGCCAAACGTAAAAATGATGTGAACAACAACCTAAAATAACACTTATTCCATTGATTATCAGTTGTTTTGTACTAGAAGTCGTGGATTCTAATTTCCCCTCTAATTCTATAGTTGGCTGTAAATGATTATTTTTAGCCTCTTCAGCTTATGGTGTTTTTTTACTTTTGTCCTTGGCACAGAGTTAAACATTGTTATTTTTTTTCTAAATTTTGATTAGTTAACAAATTAGGATAAAATGGAAATACACAATAAGGCTAGGATGCTTAAACTGCCGTCCCCATTTGTGGTCATCTGTGCCAATCAGCTATCGGTAGTATGTGAGTGTGATGCCTGGAGTCGGAGGTAACTCCTCTGTACAGGCGTAATCAATCAAACCAAGATGCAAGTTCCTCTGCACTCTAAACAAAGTGGAGTTGGGTTTGAGCTCTCCAGAGTACTTTTTTTATTTTGGGTACCCCTGCAACTTACTTGTATTTTTATTTTGAACAGTAAGATTGATAAGGGTAAAAAAGAGCTTGTTGAATGTAAAAATTGAGCACATCCATTTCTCAATATGGTTAAGTGAAGACCAATCTTAATGCAGACTAGTACTCTAGTGACAACTGGTGTCACTATAGTACTTATAAGAGGCGCCTAGGAGTAAAAAACAGGCACTGGTAAGTAAGTTAGATATCCAGGTCTATAAATAACAACAGGCAATAATATACAATATATGATCTATGATATACAAACTATCAATCCAATAAGGGATGGCATAAGATGGAAAAGTCCTTAGTATCAGTGATGGTTAGTTCCAGAAGAGATATCTTCAGACAGAAGGGCCGCTCCTCTAGGGTGTCACGCCACGACACAAGTGAAAGGAATCTAGACAAATCAGAATAGAGGGCGCCACATGGTGCAGATCAGATGGTAAATAGAAAAACAAGCAAAGAGGACATAAGAATCCTACTCACGAGATGTAAAGCACAGATGTGCAAAACCAGCAATCCGGAACCACTCGTCGTCCGGTAGACCAATAGATGTTATCACAAGGGTGGATCCTCGTCTCACCAGGGAGAGTCCAGGGATGCCTTGAGCAGGAGTCAGTCAGCAGTGAAGAAGTCCAACGGTGACCAGTCCCACACCTCAAACAGCTAAAAAGGTGACTAAAACAACTCCAAAAAAGGTCATCGAATCAAGGGATAAAAAGGTCGGCCGCAGATGAGGAGATAAATAAAACTTAAAAGTTTATTAAAATAGTAAAAACAAAAGCAACCCGTTTCTCAGTGTAACACACTGTTTCATCAGGCTATATAACAAACAAACTCACAGCTGCCATATTTAAACCCTAAACAACCAATCGGGTTGCAGAAAAAATTGCACACCCTTACCAGGTAGTACCAAGTACACATAGAGGGAGTGGTAAAAAATAAAAAATAAATAAAATGTAAATATGCAACATATAAAAATCTAAACATTACATATAATATTTGCACAAACAGTTAATAAACAGTATACTTTCTCCAAAAGACAACAGATCACCATTAATATGTATGAAATGACAAAATTGTTCTTACAATTAAAAAATTAACACCAGACAAAATTACCTATAACAAACTAATAATGGTACATTCCAATGGTCAGTGAGATTCAGATAAGTGTGTGATAAAAACGTATCAGTCCTATCGAAATTGAATTCATAGGAATTCATATTAGTATTGCTACTGTGAGCTATTAATAGGGGAAAAAAAATAATAATTATATAACCAAGTGTGAACGAAATAGAGAGTGTTCTATATGCACAACTTGATGTGGTGTCAAGTGTAAAGGGGGGCGTGTTTTAAGCATACGTGATGTTTAGGAAAAAGTCAGAAGTAAAGAAACTAAGCTAACTAAACTTCTTTGCTAGAGTGCGTAAGGTAGATATATTACAAGTGTTATTAAGCGGGTGAAATAATAATACTCCGCTAGGCCAATTCTATAAAGTATGTATAGACTAAGTTGTCTAGGCAACAGGGGGAGTGGAAACACATCATCGGTGTCAGTGTGATGGGGCGTGGTTAAATGAACATTAACATTACTATAAGAATCAGGTAAAAGATATATATATGAATAAATACGTACATGCCCAGATTGAGTCAATTCAAAATTCTAATAGTATTGCGGGTGATCAGTGTTACATCATAAAACCGCAATAATAACAGTAACAGCCTTTCGGCTGAAAGAAAATTGCTGTTTGCAAAGTGACAGTGACTCATGGGGGTGTGTGGGGATCCACCAATCCGCCACCAGTTGAAAAATGCGTAATAGGAAATGATAACCAATGACTGTTAAGAAAACGGTAACCAATAGTAAACGTCCATTATCGAGTGTCAATATGTAATACATGACAGAGGAAGCTAACAAGTGTATATGTGACAAAGATAACCCTATATTAAGGACAATTACGATAAAGTACGAGTCATAAAGGGAATCAGAACATGGTAATGAGACATATAAGCTCTATAGAAAAAGTAACAGATGAATGGCTTATACCAAAACTGCGCATAGCAGTATTTGCATATTATGACCAGTGTGGATATGATATATAACTAAGGGCAGTGAATGTGACTAAATACCTCAAAAGGACAATGTTGTGCTCAGTGGTGGGGGAGATGAGGGATGGAAAGAGCAACATGTGTAATAATAATAATAATAATAGTAGTGTCCCTAATATATAAATAATTTAATGAATAATAAAATTAAGAAGGGGTGGTGGGTGTAGTAACCACCACAATATCAAGAACATGGGATATATGTTTCCCATTAAATGTTACAAAATATATTCTATTATACACTCTCAAAAGAGGAATATACAATAGAATATAATGTGGGGATCTATAAGAGTGGGACCACATAAGTGCATAACAACAATAAAAGCAATCATATATGAGGAGGGAGAGGTTAAGGGGAGGGGGGAAAAAAAGACATAAAGTGAAGATAGAAATATGAATATGTTATATTGGTGGAGTGTATGTGTATGGTATGATGTAAAGTGATACGGCAAATAAAAGAGGAGCAAAACTATATCCAGTCAGATAATATATGGGATAGGTGGCTATTGAAGATTATTTTATTTCTTTTTTCTTTTTTACCACTCCCTCTATGTGTACTTGGTACTACCTGGTAAGGGTGTGCAATTTGTTCTGCAACCCGATTGGTTGTTTAGGGTTTAAATATGGCAGCTGTGAGTTTGTTTGTTTGTTATATAGCCTGATGAAACAGTGTGTTACACTGAGACACGCGTTGCTTTTGTTTTTACTATTTTAATAAACTTTTAAGTTTTATTTATCTCCTCATCTGCTGCCAACCTTTTTATCCCTTGATTCGATGACCTTTTTTGGAGTTGTTTTAGTCACCTTTTTAGCTGTTTGAGGTGTGGGACTGTTCACCGTTGGACTTCTTCACTGCTGACTGACTCCTGCTCAAGGCATCCCTGGACTCTCCCTGGTGAGATGAGGATCCGCCCTTGTGATAACATCTATTGGTCTACAGGACGACGAGTGGTTCCGGATTGCTGGTTTTGCACATCTGTGCTTTACATCTCGTGAGTAGGATTCTTATGTCCTCTTTGCTTGTTTTTCTATTTACCATCTGATCTGTACCATGTGGTGCCCTCTATTCTGATTTGTCTAGAATCTTAATGCAGTTTGAAGCTACAGTATTCTCTACCAAGGAGGTCACAAAGGGAATTCAACTATTTTACTTGAAGATTAAAACAATCAGCCTGAAATAGGTTTATTTATAAAAATGTGTAGTGTAAGTGAATTAATCATTATATATTGGGATGCTACATTTTAATTTAAATTATAGCTCAGGAGGTGACATTTTATTTTATCCTAACCAAACCGAATATATGATAAGGGAAATAATATTCATGTTTCTAACGTCATCACATACACAGCTTATCAGGTTCATTTAATTGTGGCATACATGGGTATAAAATATCTTGGCATATTTACCTTGTGGCCCTATATCTGACACATGTCTCTGTGACAGTACCATATACATTACCAGTGACACACTTTATATTAATTCTTATCACCTCCAGTTCTCTAATGTCACTAGTTGGCCAGATTCTAAGGCTTTGGGGACGATTTATCATAGTGCGAGTGGACATCGATACATGCCGACATCATACGCCGTCTGCATTTATCATTACACAAGTATTTCTTGTGAAACCCTTGTGCAATGCCACACCCTGCACATTTGCAGTGGGTGTCGATCAACCCGATCGTATCCAATCGGGCGGATTGCTGTCCACACCCTCAGAGGTGGCGGACGAGTTAAGGAGCAGCGGTCTTAAGACTGCTGCTCCTTAACTCTTGTTTCCGGCGAGCCTTCGGTGCATACGGGGCTTGATAAATCGGCCCCTTTCCCTATCAGTGAACAGGTGAGTTTTTGAGGATAAAACTGAGAAACACTGATTTCTGTGATAATGAATTGCTTACTTTAGCTGCAACAGAGAAAAAAAATATGAAACTGAAAACTACTGAGAACCCCTTACCAGTGTCTAGGTGCTTTTAGGGGTACATTTAGAACATGTTAAGAAATAAGATTTTAAAGATTCATTAAATATTTTTTTAATTAAGCATTAGAAATGATTCACTGCTTTGCAACAAAACCTGCAAAATAATCACTGTGCAGCATGTAGAAGTGTCAGGGTTCTGCATTCTATGAAATTCACTCAAGTATATTTAAAGAACCGTTAAATACAGTATAACTGCATAATCAACAAGTGCATAATAAAAAAGACAATGCAATAATTTTTACTTTGAATTCCTAAATGTATTTCAAATGTACCCCCACATCCATTTTCCTACCCCCTTTTATCATATGACAGCCATTAGCCAATCACAGATTTGTATATGTACAGTATACACTGTAAACTTATGCAATGCCTCAGAAAGTGTGCATTTAAAAAGACTTCAGTCTTAAATTTGACTTTAGTGTCCCTTTAAGGGGAGTGAACACTGCATTTTTAATTTAGATGAAAGGCAAGCAAATCAAATAATGAAATTGCATAGCAATATTTTTTTTAACTATGCATAATCAAAAATGTAATGGGGAATTTACATTTTGTTTAATGTAACTTGTTCATTCTCATTTTTGCTTCATTTCTTCCAGCAAATCTTTATTCTCCCCCTCCAGTCATTTTGCCTTTGCCTTTAACAGTTATTATGAGCTTAGTAAGCAATCTATATTCTTGGTCACATAATTTATCTTCTTTGTATGCATTGCTTGGCGCATTTTATTTTATGCAATCTCACTTGTGTTCCGCTTACAGCAGAATGGTGTAAACAAATCATAAACAACAAATGATTGAAGAATATAACACATATTTATAATATTTCCATCAAGCTCTCTGAAAATATAAATTGAAAAGGTTTTCTCAGAACAAATAAAATCCTTAATCAGACATGTCTAATATTATGCCCCTTGTAGTAGAGTTCTATTAAATAGATCTGCATTGCTTTGGAAAGAGATCTGACATTTTACAATTTACTTAAAATATTATTGTGCGTCATTTCATTGATTGTGTTTAAAATATTTGGAAGGTAATGATGAAATATTGTTTGTGATTACTGCAAAGTTTTTCTCATTTGTCTGTCAAGACATTTTAATGATCACAAAACTAAATATATTTGGAGCTAAGTTTTTTTTTTATTGATCCAAGGGCACAGCCATTTTTTTCTGCTCATCCATTGGGATATGAATTTTGTGATTAACTTTGAGGGTTAACATGGGAAAAGTAATAAATATATCACATAATTTTCATATCATAATAAATGTAGATAGAATCAATGAAAGGAGATAAGGATTAGATGTAAACTTTTTAAGGTAAGATTTTATATTATGCAAATGAAAGAAACATTTACATATGTAGAAATATAAATAACATAATTTATACTTACCTGATAAATTATTTTCTTTCCTGGCATGGAGAGTCCAAAAATCCAATCAATTTCTAGTGGGAATTCAATTCCTGGCCACCAGGTGGAGGCAAAGAACACTCCAGCAAAACTTTAAGTATACTCCCACTACCCTCAATCCCCAGTCATTCAGCCGAGGAATTATGGAAATTATGGAAAGAGAAGAAGACACAAAGGGTATAAAGGTGCCTGAGGTTTAGAACAATGACAAAAAGCCATCTTAAAAAGAAGGGCAGGTCGTGGACTCTCCATGCCAGGAAATAAAAGAATTTAGATAGTAAGTATAAATTATGTTTTCTTTCCAATGGCATGGAGAGTCCACAAATCCATTCAATTACTAGTGGGAACCAATACCAGAATGGAAGGGAGGGATACACAACACAGGCGAGCCTAAACAGAAGGCACCACTACTTGAAGAATTTTCCTCCCAAAACAAGCCTCAGCTGAGGCAAAAACATCAAATTTTGAAAATTTTGAAAAAGTATGCAATGATGACCAAGTGGCCGCCTTGCCAATCTGCTCCATAGAAGCATCATTCTTAAAGGTCCAAGAGGAAGCGACAGCCATAGTGGAGTGAGCCGTAATTTTTTCTGGAGGCTGCTGTCCAGCTGTCTCATACACCAATCGAATAACACTTCTCAACCAGAAGGAGAGAGTAAAAGAGGTGGACTTCTGACCTCTCCGTTTACCAGAAAAGACAACAAAAAGAGCAGAAGATTGACGAAATAGAACCTTAAGGAATGCACAACATCCAGATTGTGCAATAACCGCTCCTTCTTAGAGGAAGGATTAGGGCAAAATAAAGGAACAACAATTTATTGGTTAATATTGCGTTCCGAGACCACCTTAGGTAGAAATCCTAATTTAGTACGGAGAACCGCCTTATCCACATGAAGAATAAGATAAGGAGAATCCCACTGTAGAGCCAAAAGCTCAGAAACTCTACGGGCAGAGGAAATTGCCAGCAGAAACAAAACCTCCCAGGACAATAACTTGATATCACTCTACAAATAACAGATAATAATAATAATAATAATAATAATAATAACAGAATGCATAGGCTCAAATGGAGCCTGCTGTAGAACTTTAAGAACCAGATTAAGACTCCAAGGAGGAGCAATTGACCTAAAACAAGCCTGGACAAAAGATTGAACACTAATAAAGCCTTCTCCAGGCCCTCCTGAAGAAAGAACAGGATACAGGGAATTCTCACTTTACTCCAAGAAGAGCATGAATCATAGTGTCAATAATTTTCACAGAAAAACCTTGTCTGGACAAGACTAAACGTTCAATCTCCAAGCAGTCAGCTTCAGAGAGACTAAGTTAGGATGGAGGAAGGGACCCTGAAATAGAAGATCCTTCCTCAGAGGAAATTTCCATGGGTAAATGACGACATCCTCACTAAAACCAAGTTCTGCAAGGCCACGCTGGAACTGTTAGAATCACCGAAGCCTGCTCCTGTTTGATACAAGCTATCACCCAAGGAAGGAGGGCAACTGGAGGAAACAGATAAATTAGACCAAAATGCCACGGCACTGCCAGGGGGTCTACCAAAGCTGCTTGAGGATCTCTTGAATTTGCTCCATATCATGGAAGCTTGGCGTTTAGATGAGATGTCTTCAGATCCAGCTCCGGAACTATCCACTTGAGGGTTAACATCGAGAAAACTTCCGGATGGAGAGCCCATTCCACTGGGTGAAATGTCTGCCTCCTCAGATAATCCGCTTCCCATTTGTCCACCCTTGGGATATGACTGGCAGAGAGATGACAACTGAGGGACTCTGCCCACTGAAGAATGTGAGTCACCTCCTTCATAGCTAACAAGCTCTGAGTTCCTACTTGGTGGTTGATATACGCCACCAATATGATGTTGTCCGATTGAAATCTGATAAAACTGGACTAATATTAGTTAAGGCCAAGCTGAAAGAGCATTGAAATTTGCTCTCAATTCTAGGATATTTATTGGGAGGGCACATTCCTCCTGAGTCCAAAGTCCCTGAGCTCTTAGGGACCACCAAACTGCTCTCCAGCCTAACAGGCTGGAATCCATGGTCACAATCTCCTAAGAAGGTCTCAGGAAACAAGTGCCCTGAGACAAATGGTCTTGGGAGATCCACCAATACAGAGACATCCTTGTCTGAGAGTCTAAAACTATCCTCTGAGAGAGATCCGAGTGGTCTCCGTTCCATTGATTAAGCATAAATAACTGTAGAGGTCACAGATGGAAGCGAGCAAACGTCCATGTCCATGGATGCCACTATGAGACCAATTACTTCCATGCATACAGCCACCGATGGATGAACAGATTACTGAATCCAGAGGCTTGAATTTTCTGACCTCCGTCAAAGAAATCTTCATAGATACTGAGTCTATAATTGTCCCCAGAAAACATACCCTGGTACTTGGCACCAAGGAACTTTTCCCTAGATTCACCTTCCACCCGTAAGAGCAGAGAATAGCTAACAGAGAATCTTTATGGGATCTTGTCAACTGAAAAGATGGCACCTGGACCAAGATATCATCCAGGTAAGGAGCCACCGCAATCCCTAGAGATCTGGCCACAGCCAAAAGAGCCCCTAGAACCTTTGTAAAGATTTGAGGAGCAGTGGCAAAGCTGAAAGGCAGGGCTACAAATTGGAAATGTTGATCCAAAAAAGCGAACCTCAGGAACTTGAAATGTTCCCTGTTTATAGGCACATTAAGATATGCATCCTTTAGGCCTATAGTGGTCATAAACTGACCCTCCTGAACTAGAGGTAGAATAGAATGCATAGTCTCCACTTTGAAGGACAGGACCTTGAGAAACTTGTTGAGAGACTTTAAGTCTAGAATGAGTCGAAAAGTTCCCTCCTTTTTAGGAACTACAAAAAGATTTGAATAAAATCCCTGACCCTGTTCTGCTAGAGGAGCTGGGATAATCACTCCAAGAGAGGACAAATCGCTTACGCAGTTTAAGAAGGCCTCTCCCATTACCTGGTTTACAGATAATCTTGATGATAGGAATCTGTCCCTTCATGCTGACTTAGCCTAGTGGAAGGCTTTCTGAATTGCTTATCCTTGTTTCAGGGCTGCTAGCTCTCCAAGAAGTCTTGGCTTGCTCAGATTTAGAAGACAAGGAAGATCTCTGTCCCTTGAAGCTATGAAAGGAATGAAAATTAGAAGTCTGACGACCCTTGGGTCTATTCTCCTTATACTGTGGTAAAAAAAACTCCCTTTCCACCAGTAACCGTGGAAATGATTCCTGCCAGACCAGGACCAGATAAAGTCTAACCTTTAAAAGGTAGAGACAGAAGCTTGAATTTAGAAGTCACATCCACAGACCAAAACTTAAACCAAAGGGCTCTGCGGGCTAGTATCGCAAAACTAGAAATCTAATGGCATCACAAATAAAAGTATTAGCTTTAGAGCATTGATACTTTCCTGGATCTCCTCTATAGTAGTTTCCTCTGAAATTACATCAGACAAAGTGTCACACCAATAAGAGGCTGCACCAGCAACTGTTGCAATACTAGCAACTGGTTACCACTGCAAACCCTGATGAAGAAAAATCTTTCTTAAATAACCCTCCAGTTTCTTATCCATAGGGTCTCTAAAAGAGGAACTATCCTCCAAAGGAATAGTAGTTATCTTGGCTAAGGTAGATATAGCACACTCTACTCTAGGAACAGTGCGCCACAGATCTCGCACTGAATCAGCCACAGGAAACATCTTTTTAAACACAGGAGACAAGTTAAAAGGAACACCCGACTTCTCCCATTCCTGAGATATAATGTCAGACATGCGATCTGAAACATGAAAAAACCTCCACAGATTTAGGTTTGACATCAAAAACTCTATTCAGTTTATTAGCCCTTTTTAGGAGCCTCTGCAACGGAGTCATCCAAAATAGCTAAAACCACCTTAAAAAGTAAACTGAGATGTTCCAGTTTATATCTAAAATTAACCTCCTCAGAATCTATTGTAATAGGTACTGTAGATTCTGAATCAGAGATCTCACCCTCAGAAGCTGCAGAGGAATGATCCTAGCTAATTAACTGAGAAAAACTAACCAAATCAGCCTTGCGGAATCAGAACTCATAGAAATGTTCTTAGATTTCCTCTTCCCTTTACCAGAACTAGGTAAAGCACTTAGGGCTGCAGAAACTGCAGAAATCAACTGCACCGCAAAATCTTTAGGCAAACAAACACTCCCAGAGACTGACTGAGAGGAACCGCAGGGCACTGGATGAGAATTTGTCAAAGACTGGGACATGTTAACAGAAGGCTGAAACAACCCCTGAACAGCATTATCCTGAGAAAAAGAAGGCTCAGATAAGGAATCCTTATCCTTAGATAATAAAATCTTATTAAGGCAAGGGGAACAAAATTGCACATGAAGTATAACCTGGCATCTGCACAATAAAGACATTTATCAAATGACAGAGAAAGCTTGGGATCAGATTCCATTCAGGTAGATTACGAGTTGCGTGTTCGTCTTTTAACACTGAAAAAATGGTCAATTCAGTGGTAAAACAGCAACGCAGCCATTACAAGTCTTGTCGGTATAGCTGTACCGCAAGCCTTTAACGCAACGTCAGTCCCGCACTCGTAAAAATTATGTTTTTTTCATGGGACTTCCATAGTCCTGCCATTACGAGTTTTGCGGTGAGGCTATAAAGCTTGCGTTACACCCTATACCGACAAGATCCGTACCGCCATCTGAGAGCAGTAGTTATGAGTTTTACGTATCAAAACTGTTACATAAAACTCATAACTAAAGTGTTATAAAGTACACTAACACCCATAAACTATCTATTAACCCCTAAACCGAGGCCCTCCCGCATTGCAAATACTATATTAAAGTTATTAACCCCTAATCTTCCGCTCCGCCACTAATAAAATGTATTAACCTCTATTCCGCTGTTTCCCGATATCGTCACCACTATAATAAAGTTATTAACCCCTAAACTGCCGCCCTCCCTCATCACAAACACTATTTAAATATTATTAACCCCTAATCTTCCATCCGCCCACATCGCTCCACTATACTAAAGTTATTAAACCCTATTCCGCCACTCCCCGACACCGCCGCCACTTTAATAAACCTATTAACCTCTGAAGATAGAAGATGCTGCCTGGATGAAGATAGAAGACGCCGCCTGGATGGATGAAGACCTCGCCTCCTGGATGAAGACCTCTCACCGCCTGGGTGTCCCGACTTCAGGAACTGTAAGTGGATCTTTGGGGGTTAGTGTTAGGATTTTTAAAACTTTTTTGGGTGGGTTTTTTTTTAGTTTAGGGTTTGGGCTTTTCTTAAAAGAGCTGAATGCCCTTTTCAGGGCAAGCAAAAGAGATGAATGCCCTTTTAAAGGCAATGCCTATACAATTGCCCTTTTCAGGGCAATGGGTAGCTTAGGTTTTTGTTAGTTAGGTTTATTATTTTGGGGGGTTGGTTGGGTGGTGGATTTTACTGTTGGGGGATCTTTGTGTTTTTTTTACAGGTAAAAGAGCTGTTTAACTTTTTAAGGGCTATTGGTAGTTTATTGTAGGCTTGTTTTTTTTTATTTTGGGTGGGCTTTTTTATTTTTTTAGGGCTAGATTAGGTGTAATTCTTTTTTATTTTTGATAATTTCGTTTGTTATTTTTCGTAATTTAGTGTTTGCTATTTTTTGTAATTTAGTATTTTTTTATATTTTATAATCAGATACTTTGTAATTTTTATAGTAGTGTTAGGATTTTTTTAATGTTTATTTTAGTTTTCTTTAATTGGTAGTTAGTTTAATCTTAGTTTAATAGTTATATTAGTTTAATTGTTATTTGTTTTAAAGGGACACTGTACTCAATTTTTTATTTTGTAATTCAGAAAGAGCATGCAATTTTCAGCAACTTTCTAATTTACTCCTATTATCAATTTTTCTTTGTTCTCTTGCTATCATTATTTGAAAAAGAACGCATCTAAGCTTTTTTTTTGGTTTCAGTACTCTGGACAGCACTTTTTTATTGATGGATGAATTTATCCACCAATCAGCAAGGACAACCCAGGTTGTTCACCAAAAATGGGCCGGCATCTAAACTTACATTCTTGCATTTCAAATAAAGATACCAAGAGAATGAAGAAAATTTGATAATAGGAGTAAATTAGAAAGTTGCTTAAAATGTAATGCTCAATCTGAATCACGAAAGAATTTTTTTGGGTACAGTGTCCCTTTAATTTGACAGGTAAGTTTTAATTTAATTTAAGATAGGGAAATTGTAATTTTAATATAAAGTTAGGGGGGCATTAGGTTTATGGGTTACTAGTTTAAATTAATTTATTGCAATGTGGGGGCTTTCAGTTTAGGGGTTAATAGTTTAATTTAGTATATTTCGTTGTGGGGGGTTGCGGTTTAGGGGTTAATAGTTTAATTTATTATATTTAGTTGTGGGTAGCTTGTGGTTTAGGGGTTAATAGTTTAAATTAGTATATTTCGTTGTGGGGGGCTTGCGGTTTAGGGGTTAATAGTTTAATTTAGAATATTTCATTGTGGGGGGCTTGCGGTTTAGGGGTTAATAGGTTTATTATAGTGGCGGCGGTTTCGAGAAGTGGCGGAATAGGGATTAATGAATTTTCATAGTGGTGCAATGTTGGGAGAGGCAGATTAGGGGTTAATAACATTATGTAGGTGTTGGCGAAGTCGGGGGCGGCAGATTAGGAGTTAATAACATTATGTAGGTGTCGGCGATGTTGGGGCGGCAGATTAGGGGTTAATAATATTATGTAGATGTCGGCGGTGTCGGGGGCAGCAGATTAGGGGTGTCTAGACGTGGTTTTTATGTTAGGGTGTTAGGTTTAAATGTTACTTTTTTTCCCCATAGACATCAATGGGGTTGCCTTACGGAGCTTTTCATTACGCGATTGCAGGTGTTAGTTTTTTTTTCTAACACGCTTTCCCCATTGATGTCTATGGGGAAAGCGTGCACGAGCACGTCAAAACTGCGCTTGCATTTTGTGCGGAATGGAGATCAGCGCAACCATATCGCATGCACAAGCCAGCTGTTTGAAAACTTGTAAAGGCAGCGCTATGGAGGGTTAAATAACGCAACTTTTGTTGCGTTTGTTAAATACCATCTAACGCGCATAACTTGTAATCTACCTGAGTGTAAATAAAATAGCTCTTTATTTCCCTTATACTCTAATTTCAATACAAAAAAAATAGAATAAAATGCTAAGCATAGATAACTAATTATTAAAACCGACACCTCTATATCCCAGGCATGCTGGAGAGACTCACCCAACTGATAACTAGGAATGCAATCCACACCAGCAGATAAATCCTGTTCAAACTGCAGACCCTAGAAATCTGCATACATCAAAGAGAAGCGACAGGCAGGAAAATGAAAATCCGGCTTCCAAATAGCCGGCTAGAAACAAACTGCTCAGCACTCAGGAAGTAACAGACCGGTCACATGATCGCAAATTCAAAAGTAAGGTGTGGTCCAACAACTTTCTAAAAGAGATATTACCTAAAGAAAATAAAAGGTAAACTTGTGCAAACAAATCCCCATAGCCAAAATCAAAAAATGCCTTCACATGACAGAACAGTGCCCTGAACTGCTGCCCATAAATTCCCAAACTTTAAAAGGTATATTCAGTCCCATAAGGATCCACCCTGTTCCCAAAGTATCCCTTTTTATTTTTTTATTTTTTAAAACAAGGAACTCCTAAGTGCTGCATCCTTCTCATTTAGAAGGTAAAAGCACTTACCTGTGGATCCGCTGTAGCTACAGCAAACAGGTGTGAAAGAATCCTCACTGACATAGACCTGTAGATAAAGAAAAAACAGAGTAACCAACCTTGGTTTTCTATATATAGGGGTAGCAAAAATTTTGGAAGGTAAGCAAAGACCACCCCACCGTCTTCCAACTGCTAAAAGCCACCATTACACTTACTAAAGAGAGTTACATGGACACATCACAACCCCAATCCTTGCTTGCAGGGAAAAGTACCCATTAAAGGATTAACAACTTGATTTCTTCAGACACCTTCTTCGCACACCACTTACAATGTTAGACAGGCAAAGAATGACTAGGGATTGTGGGTAGTGGGAGGTGTTCTTTGCCTCCACCTGGTGGACAGGAGTTGAATTCCCACTAGTAATTGAATGAATTTGTGGACTCTCCATGCCATTGGAAAGAAATATGTATTTTTCCTAATGGTCCTCATTTTAAGCTGCAATATGGCAAATGTCACCATTAATGTCACCCAAAAATAAAAAACCCTACACTAACACTGAAAGTGACTATAGCAATAGCCTTAGAATTGATTTTTGTAGGGCATTGTACTATAGTGATTTGGCTCTTTAAAAAAAAAAAAAAAAAATATATATATATATATATATATACACTGTATATCCCCATTCTACAATAAAAGTTACCTCCTACCCGCCTATCTAAAAAAACCCTACTCCAAAAATTGCCCTGATAAGGGCATTTGGTAGGGCACTGCCCTAAATAGATTTCAGCTCTTATGCTATATAAAAAAACCTAAACTAAAAAAAAACCCTAACCTAAAAAAGATTGTCCTGAAAGGGGCATTTGGTTAGGCGTTGCCATGATAAGGGCATTTGGTAGGGCAATGCCCTAAAGTGATTCAACTCTTTTGTTGCCAAAACACAAAAAAACAAAAACAAAAAAAAAGCTAAAAATAACCCTATCCTATAAAAAGTTGCCCTAAGAAGGGCATTTGGCAGGTCATTGCCCTAAAGTGATTACAGCTCTTTTCTGAATAAAAAAAAAATCTATTCTAAAAAAACCTAACCTAAATAAACCTTATCCTTAAAACTCGTATTGCTAAAACACCCAAATTGGTACACACCAAACTTGAATTCTGCTCCTATGTGATCACCTATGGCAGTGCATTTCTTCTTTCTTCATCCATGGCGGTGCTCCTCTGGGCCAGTCTTCTTCCATCTTATTTCTTCCATCCGATTCCTCTTTCTCTTTTCTTTTTGTTATCTTCCACCTGATTCGTCTTCATGCAGTCACCACTGCACATTAGAGTAGGAGCGATGGGGGTTAGCACACAATTTTTTTCAGTCTATGGGGGGAGTATGTTAATGCAATTGAGACTTTGCTAGACGGAGGATTTTTTGTAATATGAATTGAAAAAACATAACACCCTAATCCCATTCGCAAACCCAATCACATTTTCTCAAATGTGCTAACCCGACATGAAAAAATTCATATTTCCTATTCCAATGTTCTTCACATAGCAGAATTTGTTCTATCTATACTTAAATACATACATATGCAGTATCTCACAAAAGTGAGTACACCCCTCACATTTTTGTAAATATTTTATTATATCTTTTCATGTGACAACACTGAAGAAATGACACTTTGCTACAATGTAAAGTAGTGAGTGTACAGCCTGTATAACAGTGTAAATTTGCTGTCCCCTCAAAATAACTCAACACACAGCCATTAATGTCTAAACCGTTGGCAACATAAGTGAGTACACCCCTAAGTGGAAATGTCCAAATTGGGTCCAATTGGCCATTTTCCCTCCCCGGTGTCATGTGACTCATTAGTGTTCTCAGGTGTGAACGGGGAGCAGGTGTATTAAATTTGGTGTTATCGCTGGTCACTGAAAGTTAAACATGGCACCTCATGGCAAAGAACTCTGTGAGGATCTCAAAAAAAGAATTGCTGCTCTATATAAAGATGGCCTAGGCTATAAGAAAATTGCCAAGACCCTGAAACTAAGCAGCAGCATGGTGGGCAAGACCATATAGCGGTTTCACAGGACAGGCTCCACTCAGAACAGGCCTCGCCATGGTCAACCAAAGAAGTTGAGTGCACGTGCTCAGTGTCATATCCAGAGGTTGCCTTTGGGAAATAGATGTACGAGTGCTGCCAGCATTGCTACAGAGGTTGAAGGGGTGGGGGGTGAGCCTCTCAGTGTTCAGACCATACGCCGCACACTGCATCAAATTGCTCTGCTTGGCTGTCATCCCAGAAGAAAGCCTCTTCTAAAGATGATGCACAAGAAAGAAACAGAAACAGTTTGCTGAAGACAAGCAGACTAAGGACATGGATTACTGAAAACATGTGCTGTGGTCTGATGAGACCAAGATAAACTTATTTGGTTTAGATGGTGTCAAGCGTGTGTGGCGGCAAACAGGTGAGGAGTACAAAGACAAGTGTGTCTTGCCTACAGTCAAGCATGGTGGTGGTAGTGTCATAGTCTGGGCTGCCGGCACTGGGGAGCTACAGTTAATTGAGGGAGCCATGAATGCCAACATGTACTGTGACATACTGAAGCAGAGCATGATCCCCTCCCTTCGGAGACTGGGCCGCAGGGCAGTATTGCAACATAATGACCCCAAACACACCTTCAAGATGACCACTGCCTTTCTAAAGAAGCTGAGGGTAAAGGTGATGGATTGGCCAAGCATGTCTCCAGACCTAAACCCTATTGAGCATCCTCAAACAGAAGGTGGGGGAGTGCAAGGTCTCTAACACCCCCCAGCTCCGTGATGTCGTCATGGAGGAGTGGAAGAGGACTCCAGTGGCAACCTGTGAAGCTCTGGTCAACTCCATGCCCAAGAGGTTTAAGACAGTCAGTGCTGGGAAATAATGGTGGCCACACAAAATATTGACACTTTGGGCCCAATTTGGACATTTCCACTTAGGGGTGTACTCACTTTTGTTGTCAAGGGTTTAGACATTAATGGCTGTGTGTTGAGTTATTTTGAGGGGACAGCAAATTTACACTGTTCTACAGACTGTAGACTCACTGCTTTGCATTGTAGCAAAGTATAATTTCTTCAATGTTGTCACATGAAAAGATATAATAAAATCTTTACAAAAATGTGAGGGGTATACTCACTTTTGTGAGATACTGTATATATTGGATTTTTTTTGGTAATATATATATATATATATATATAAATATCTATCTATATATATATATATATATATATATATATATATATATATATATATATATATATATATATATAAATATATACTGTATATATATATACAGGGAGTGCATAATTATTAGGCAAGTTGTATTTTTGAGGATTAATTTTATTATTGAACAACAACCATGTTCTCAATGAACCCAAAAAACTCATTAATATCAAAGCTGAATAGTTTTGGAAGTAGTTTTTATTTTGTTTTTAGTTTTAGCTATTTTAGGGGGATATCTGTGTGTGCAGGTGACTATTACTGTGCATAATTATTAGGCAACTTAACAAAAAACAAATATATACCCATTTCAATTATTTATTTTTACCAGTGAAACCAATATAACATCTCAACATTCACAAATATACATTTCTGACATTCAAAAACAAAACAAAAACAAATCAGTGACCAATATAGCCACCTTTCTTTGCAAGGACACTCAAAAGCCTGCCATCCATGGATTCTGTCAGTGTTTTGATCTGTTCACCATCAACTTTGCGTGCAGCAGCAACCACAGCCTCCCAGACACTGTTCAGAGAGGTGTACTGTTTTCCCTCCTTGTAAATCTCACATTTGATGATGGACCACAGGTTCTCAATGGGGTTCAGATCAGGTGAACAAGGAGGCCATGTCATTAGATTTTCTTCTTTTATACCCTTTCTTGCCAGCCACGCTTTGGAGTACTTGGACGCGTGTCATGGAGCATTGTCCTGAAAATCATGTTTTTCTTGAAGGATGCAGACTTCTTCCTGTACCACTGCTTGAAGAAGGTGTCTTCCAGAAACTGGCAGTAGGACTGGGAGTTGAGCTTGACTCCATCGTCAACCCGAAAAGGCCCCACAAGCTCATCTTTGATGATACCAGCCCAAACCAGTACTCCACCTCCACCTTGCTGGCGTCTGAGTCGGACTGGAGCTCTCTGCCCTTTACCAATCTAGCCACGGGCCCATCCATCTGGCCCATCAAGACTCACTCTCATTTCATCAGTCCATAAAACCTTAGAAAAATCAGTCTTGAGATATTTCTTGGCCCAGTCTTGACGTTTCAGCTTGTGTGTCTTGTTCAGTGGTGGTCGTCTTTCAGCCTTTCTTACCTTGGCCATGTCTCTGAGTATTGCTGTGGTATTGTGAGCTTTGTAAATCAGGAAACAAGTATTTACGGCAATGGTTATGAAGGTTAGCCCTAAAATTAGAGCTTGTTGCTCTTTTTTGTATTAATCAGAAAACAACTTCTATGTAGCCTGATTAAACAATATGAGACATTTAATATATGATGAATTTTAGTATTAACTACAAACTTATGTGTTAATAAATATAAGGATATAATAATGAGATACATTTCAGATGTTCAATATATATCGAAAGGAAGCCACAGAAGGAGTAGATATACTGACATGGTCTGAATCAGTAACGATAGTAACAAAAATAGAACTCCTTTACTTCACGCAATCACACACATCCTAAAATATTTACAAGTTCAGACACTCCGCAGACACACATTGTTTGTTTGTAATGGATATTGCAGATAATAGGATTTGCCCAATAATTCAGAATGGTGACAACAATATGCAGGTAAGAAGCTTAAAGGCTTTAGTTTGGTTCGTGTACGTTACCACCTTAAGGACCGTCAGTGTTCCGTTACCGCATTGGAAGATCCGTGTCTGGGACAGGCAGCGTGTGTGAATGCGGCTTACTTCCGGGTAGCGGTAAAAAAGTAGTTCCGGCCGTTCAGTGATCCAGACTTGGTAATAACAAAGTTGCAACAAAAACATATGAGATTCAAAAAGGTAACAAAAGTAAATATTGGAACGATACTTAGCACAGAATACAAGTGATAGGAGACCTGAAATAGGAATAGCTACATCAGAGTAGGTATGACTTCAATAATCAGGCAGCAAATGAATGCAACAGGTAGTCCTTAAATAGGAAGGAGATCACATAGGAGGAGTTAGAGTTAAAGGTATACCACAATTGCACACCTTGTGCTTTTGGGCACTCCAGTGATGTTGCAGCTCTGAAATATGGCCAAACTGGTGGCAAGTGGCATCTTGGCAGCTGCACACTTGACTTTTCTCAGTTCATGGGCAGTTATTTTGCGCCTTGGCTTTTCCACACGCTTCTTGCGATCCTGTTGACTATTTTGAATGAAACGCTTGATTGTTCGATGATCATGCTTCAGAAGCTTTGCAATTTTAAGAGTGCTGCATCCCTCTGCAAGATATCTCACTATTTTTGACTTTTCTGAGCCTGTCAAGTCCTTCTTTTGACCCATTTTGCCAAAGGAAAGGAAGTTGCCTAATAATTATGCACACCTGATATAGGGTGTTGATGTCATTAGACCACACCCCTTCTCATTACAGAGATGCACATCACCTAATATGCTTAATTGGTAGTAGGCTTTCGAGCCTATACCGCTTGGAGTAAGACAACATGCATAAAGAGGATGATGTGGTCAAAATACTCATTTGCCTAATAATTCTGCACTCCCTGTATATAGTTATAGATATATACATATATATATATATATATATATATACTGTATAGGAAAATCTATATAAATACTGAGAACATATTCCCCTATGTGAAATATTTACAGTAAATACAAAGTAAAGCACTTTATTAAAAATTAATATTGCATAACTATGACTTTTCATGTGTTCATGTAAAGGGCTTCAATGCACTTCTATTTTTGTCTATATATATATATATATATATATATATATATATATATATATACACAAATATATATCTATCTATCTATATATATACAATGCACATACAGTTTATCCAAGAAAAGAGGCACACTCACAGGGTCTTCAGCGAAATAGGGTTTTAATACCCACAAGGAGTAAGGTTTCAACTTCACCCAGCAGTGATTCAAACCTCCTCCCAGCTGATGAGTAGTAATAACTACGAAACAGTCTGTCCTGGGATTGTTATGAATCACTGCACTAACCCTAGCTAAGCTTATAAGCTGTGTGAACAGCGATGCTTTGGCGTTAAGGGAATCTGCTGAAAAGCAGACTTGAAGTAAAAAGGTGTGTCATTGTGAACCTAATTTGCATATTTTACCCAGAATCCTTTGCTGCATTGGAAACAATCTATTCCAGAGGTTTTCTGTGGGAAAAACAAGCCTTCTGTCCTGTTTAGATTTGTTAATGAACTACACAATGAGTTATTTTCTGTCTCTCTCTCTCTCTCTCTCTCTCTCTCTCTTTCTCTTTCTCTCTCTCTCTCTCTCTATATATATATATATATATATATATATATATACACTGTATATGGGTATAGATATATATTGTACCAAAATACCATCAGATATATGTAGAAATATGTATTTATGAATACATAGAACATATTCTGCTATGGGAAGAACATTGAAATGTGAAATATTAATATTTTCATGTCTGGTTAGCGCACTTGAGAATATGCTATCGGGTTCGCTTTTTTTGCTTCATTGACATCTATGAGGGAATACGTTATTGCTCACGCAATAGTGTTCCGATTTTTATGCGCATCTGATTAGAGCGCAAGAGAAAACTTTCAACTTGATGCGCTCAAAAAGCTTACTTCTAGCTAAGTTAGTGCTCGAGTGGGAGAGCTAAATACTGCTTGTAATCTGGCCCATAATGCTCAAAAAAAATGCACGCTCTTGTGCCTATCTCAGTATGCTTTCATGAAAAAAAGCTAAGTTTTAACTAAAGTTTCAGAGAGAAATACATTAGACAATAAAATTATATCTCGATCATAAAACTTTATTTTTCTATTCCCTTTCAAACATTGACCTATCCATCTATCTATCATCTATCTATCTATCTATCTATCTATCTATCTATCTATCTATCTGTCTGTCTGTCTATATCTATATTACTATAATTTAGAATTTGTAAAAATAAAATGCAGATACGCAGAAACAAAAGGATGGGATTTCCTCTGTTTTAGAAAACTACAGAAACATATTAATTTATTATAGTCCTGTTTTTACTAACGTAACTATTTTATCATATTTAAATATTATAATTAAATGTCATTTCACATTCAGTTACCATCAGTAATCAGGATAATTCTGTGTAATATAAAATTGCTGTATCACTGTGGATCATACTTGAACTAGAAAAAGGAAAGTGCCTGAAGCGTAAATGAGTTTGATTTTATAACCTACTTCAATTAATTCTGTAAAAGGATCAAATATAAGAAGAAAAAGCCATACAAACTCAAGGTGGATTGCTGAATGTTAGATTTCTGTTGCGCAACTGCATTGCAGACATTTCTTGACTTAGATAGATGGAAAGAGATAGCAACTCTCACTGTATGCAAAGTAACATACATCCCATTGTAATTTCCAAGATTAATATTCCGTGACCATCCACCCTTATGCAAAGCAAATTCCAAGGAAAACAGATCTAAAGCAGTATAAAAGGTTAAGAGAGAAATGCACAGTAATATAATTTTTATTATGGGTGTATATTCTGTAGTGTTTTTATTAGATTTTGTTAGTACTGCTATGAAGTAAGAACAATGCGTAAGGTGGCAGAGAGGATGGAGATGCACTGCGGTAACAGAGTTAAAGGACACAATTAAAGGGATGGAAAAATCAAAGTTAAACTTTCATGTCATTTTTAAAATCTTTCCAATTTGCTTCTATTACCAATTTAACATTGTTCTTTTGGCATCCTTTGTTGAAGAGCAGACCTAGGTACCCTGAGGAGTGCAGATCTCCCTTCTGTACCTATTTGAGAGAATGCTTAGCTCTGTCCCTCTGAGACAGCCACATGTCCCTATTTCCCTTCACCCAGCCCACCCATAGACAGCCCTGACACACCCACAAACCACACATATATGCTCATAAACCAACCAGGCACACCCATTGTCCTGCCCAATATCCACCTGTGGCCCCACCCACCTCCTCTCTGCATGGCTCTGTCCACAAAATGGGACGACCCATCAACCTCCTGAGACCCAAATACCTAGCCACAAATGCTGGGAGGTATAGGAGTGTGCACATGTCTTGGGATCTATATGGCAGCAGAATTTGTAACAATGAATTTGATCGCAATCTTTACAGAATCTGCTCCTGATAATAATGTTTAAGTTTCAGTCAATATGGGAAGCATGTATTTCAAGTGATCCCAATCCAAAATTTTGTAGAATATTGGTATTAACTTTCTCTGTATTGAATTTAGGCTTAAAATCCAATAAAATCTCAAACCCCTGTAGTTATTTTAGATTTGGCAGCTCAATGTTTTATGTTTGTGGCAAAATATACATTATCACTAAATAATATATATTTTTTATAACCAGTTCTAATAACCACAACAGTAAGGACAGTCTGTCCCCTGATACCTAGAATATAGATATAGTTGTTTCTACATATTCTTAAAGGGACACTGAACCCACATTTTTTCTTTCGCGATTCAGATAGAGCATGCAATTTTAAGCAACTTCTAATTTACTCATATTATCACATTTTCTTAATTCTCTTGGTATCTTTATTTGAAAAGCAAGAATGTAAGTTTAGATTCCGACCCATTTTTAATGAACAACCAGGGTTGTTCTTGCTGATTGGTGGATAAATTCACCCACCAATAAACAAGTGTTATCCAGAGGTCTGAACCAAAAATTGGCTGGCTCCTTAGTTTAGATGCCTTCGTTTTCAAATAAAGATAGCAAGAGAACAAAGAAAAATTGAAAATAGGAGTAAATTAGAAAGTTGTTTAAAATTGCACGCTCTATCTGAATTACGAAAGAAAAAAAAAATTGGGTTCAGTGTCCCTTTAATGCTTAGGCAATCCAAACAGCCCAATGCACCACAAAAGTAGGAGTATCACAAGGCTCTTTCCCTTGCTTTTTTCTCTCTACCGAATAAATCTTCCCTTGGAAAACGTATCTCCTAATTTGGGTTATATATATATATATATATATATATATATATATATATATATATATATATATATATATATATATATATATATACAAAACACGGAAGGGAACTGCACTCTCATACTGGACCGGGTACACATCCCATGACCCTGCAACATGCTCAGCCCTGGGTGCCACTGGCACTCACAGGAAGCTGTGCTGCTCCCAGAGTCACAGGCAGTTAACCCCAGTCAGGTCTGGGTGCAAGAACCATAGGGAAAATAACAAAACAAATTAATACAACACACAGAGAAAACCCAGCTTGCATTGTGCGGCTGTTTTAGGGTCCCAGGTATTGGAAAGGACCTTGACGAGGTACCTGGGCTTGTCCCATTTGGCCAGATGCGGTAACTAACCTTTCCATTTTTGCTTTTAAATCTTAGCTGAGAGCTTGTAAGTGAGTGCTGGGTTTTCTCTATGTGTTGTATTAATTTGTTTTGTAATTTTCCCTATGGTTCTTGCACCCAGACCTGGCTGGAGTTAACTGCCTGTGACTCTGGGAGCAACACAGCTTCCTGTGAGTGCCAGTGGCACCCAGGACTGAGCATGTTGCAGGGTCATGAGATGTGTACCCGGTCCAGTATGAGAGTGCAGTTCCCTTCCGTGTTTTGTATATGTCTAGGGTGATTACATATTCCTGTGCACCCTTCCCTTGTTCCCAGTTTGTTTGGATTTGAAAGCTTGCATTGTGTGGCTGTTTTTGGGTCCCAGGTATTGGAAAGGGCCTTAATGAGGTACCTGGGCTTGTCCCATTTGGCCAGATGCGGTAACTAACCTTTCCATTTTTGCTTTTAAATCTTAGCTGAGAGCTTGTAAGTGAGTGCTGGGTTTTCTCTGTGTGTTATATATATATATATATATATATATATATATATATATATATATATATATATATATATATATATATAAATTTATTTATATATGCTGATGATACCCAAATCTATCTTTCTTCTCCTGATATCTTTCCCTCTTTATACATCCCTTTATGTATTCATTCTGTAAGCAAGTTAAGGGGACAGTCTACATGAAAATGTTTATTGTTTAAAAAGATAGAGAATCCCTTTATTACCCATTCCCCAGTTTTGCATAACCAACACTGTGATATTAATACACTTATTACCTCTGTGATTACTTTGTATCTGAGCCTCTGCAGACTGCCCCCCCCCTTATTTCATTGCTTTTGAGGTATCCTCCCTTCTCTAGATGTATGCACACCTGTGATAACTCTTAAAAGAACCATGCATGTAGGGATGTGATCTAAATATACTATTCTGTTAATTTTAAATTTAACTTTCCTTTATGTTTCAGTTAAGGTTCAATATTGTAATCATGGTGCATTCTCTAATAATTTCACTTAATATGCAATGAACAACTAAGCCTTCCAAATTAAAAATTGATTGGGCTGGAGTCACACATACTGTGCAAGCAAATTTATTTTGCATCAAACTTTCTCACTTGACAGTGGAAGACAAAAAAGTGCTTTACTATATGCTATGCCTGGTTGTTAATTCAGTTGAGCAATAAATATCCTTATTTTAAAATACATAAAATCACCCATAGCACTAAAATGTTCTTCTGTTTAAATGGATAATTAGAACATAAATTAAAAATAGACTTCTTGTACCGTAACGAGTATAAAGCAGGACTTGTTAATGTCTACTGTGTTAATGGTTATTGACCATTCAAACAGCAGAGTAAGCATTCAACAGATTTGGAGATTAATTAAGACAATTGATATCTTATTAGATATTGTACTGCTGACATACACACTAATTTACTCTATTAGCAATGCGCCTAAAAAATAGAGCAATAAATAGAAAGTTCTTACAATTTTGTCTACATTTACTAGCAGACGGACAAGGATGATATCCAACTGACATTGCAGCTACCAGGCAGCAATATACTGCCCGCATTTATCACTGCCCTATTATCGCGTGCGATTGGCCAGTCAGAGAGGTTCAGGGGGATTGAGAAATGCCACTTTATAGTTGATGACCGCTGCTTTTAACTATTAGTTGTGGGGTGTTAAATGGAGAAATAAAATATTTTCATTCAGTTGAAAAGCTGGGCCAACTCGTGTGTAGGAATAGTAAGTAGACTGAACACGTGAATATGTTATTTAAAAGAGGCATAAAGATTTGTGCATTATGGGTTAGATTTCAAGTGTAGTTCAGCACAATCAGGTATTATAAGAATCTTAACAAAACATTTTTAGGGAGCCCTGCACGTTTAATGGATAGCGCAGGGAGCAATATTAGCGTACTCATTGTGCTCGATTACAAGAGGGGAGCAAAATCCAAAATAACAGTGTCAAATTTTGCTTGTTTTGGGGTAAAGGATTACTGCTTGCTGGTTTTTAAACAAGACAGATGAAAATGCTGTGGAAATATGCCATTTAAGTTATATTTAGACTCAATACTATAGAATTAAATGTTTAAAAATAAAAAGAAGATTTTGTAGAAGAATAAAAGGCATATGGTATATGACAAAGGGTGGGACTGGAAGTAAATCAAAGTGTGCTTATGTATGTGTGAAGTGTTTTATGCTTAAAGGGACAGTGTAGTAAAATTTAAACTTTCATGATTCAGTTAGGGCATGCAATTTTAAACAACATTTAAATTTACTTTTAAGATCAAATTTGTTTGTTCGCTTGGTATTCTTTGTTGAAAGATAAACATAGATAGATATGCTAATTTCTAAGCCCTTGAAAGTCGCCTCTTATCGCATGTAATTTTGACAGTTGTTTTACAGCTAGGCAATGTTTGTTCATGTGTATAATATAGATAACATTGTGCTCACTCCCGTGGAGTTACCCAGGAGTCAGCACTGATTGGCTGAAATGTATGTCTGTTAAAATAACTGAGATAAGGGGGCAGTCTGCAGAGGCTTAGATAGAAGGTAATCACAGACGTAAAAAGTGTATTAATATAACAGTGTTGTTTATGCAAAACAGAGGAATGGGTAATACAGGGATTATTTATCTTTTTAAACAATAACAATTCTGGAGTAGACTGTCCCTTTAAGTTTCATTAAAATAGAATAGCACAGAACTAAATGTCCTCCCCTTGAGCTGATTATTTGCTCTTTGTCGCTTGAGCTATATACAACATGAGATTTACTGTGCTCCCTCTTAAATACATCTGTTATGTGAGTGTTTTAACGTACCCAGGGGCGTATTTAGGTTTTGTGCTGCCCTAGGCACTCAAAATTCTGCTGCCCCTCCACACCCCACCACACCCCAGGTTTAAAGGGACTTTAAACACTTGTATTTATGTTGTTTTGTTTTTTAATTCATAATGTTTCTTTTGTTTTTTTTAAATGCAATTCGCTATTTATTTTTATTATATGTTTACTTTTTTTTTCATTTTTTAAATTTACTTCACTTTCTGTCCGCTCCGTGCAGACATGGCAGAAAGTTATGTAGACAAACCCGGAAGTCTCTGCTTTGCTGTGAGCGAGCACGTATGTAGAGTTGTAGACACTAGACAGCACACTCGGCGCACAGCATAACTAAAACTACTGCTGATAAAGTGTTTTTCCCTAAATAATATCTTTTGAACTTGCCTCATCTGTAAGCTAATAATTAATTATCATTTTTAAAACCAAAATGTATTTACTCTATTTTTTAATCATACTTGTTGTAGTGCGAGTGAAAGAGGGACCGCCCAACACACTGCTCAGGGAGACAGCTGCTGTCTCATAAATATACTCTTATCTTTTACCCCTCTGTTTTTTCTATCCAAGCTTCCGGAGTCCCGCTCAGTTTATTGCACATCTTATGCAGCTCACGCTCTCTATGCACCTCAGGTCATGCCCGGACTGACCCTAGGGCATACCGGGCATTTGCCCTGTGGGCTGCGGCTGCCTTAGCCCCCACCCACTATTACACACTGAGTGATTTTAGCTAGCCCCAAAATGTTATATTTATGTGATTGGTAGGGCTGTGGGGATGCCGGTAGCCTTAGCCCCGCACACACACTGACTAGGCTGGACTACTGTACTGCAGTCACAGACACACTGTATGTGTAACACATGTGTGGGTCAAGCAGGAGCTAAAGCACAGTAGAGTGTGGGCTGCGGCTGTGTATGACATGTGATGTGGAACACTGCAGTGCTGGAGTTCGGCTTGGCAGTTGCCCCCAAAGCTTTAGTGAGTAAGAGCACTGAGCAGCAGCCAGTCAGATCCAGGCACTGTGCAGTGAACAATACTGGCATTTGTGCTGGGGAGGAATCATTATGATCTTATATTGTAGTCATTTTCTTTCTCCTCATAGCAGCTGTGCCTGAGCTGTGATCGGCACTGCTGCTTGTTTACACAGGAAGTGTTGCCTTAGAAACTTCCCTCCTCCCTACACTTCCCCCTTGTGCGGTGCTGTGTGATCCTCCAGCAGTAGGAGAGAAGTCTATGAAGGTAAGATGAGCACATACACACAGGGTCTTTAGCTGCAGGATGGAAACCCAGCACACCACAGATGAGCAGCATTGTGTTCCTTGCCACCTTACACTATTTTATGACAGCACAACTACCCCATAATAGGTCTTCATTGGGGAATGCTGCAAGAGAATGAAAAATGTATACACTGCTCTCAATGTATTTTCAGTACTGGGGCAGGAGGTATCTGTAAAGTGTATTTATTCCCCAGTTTCTGTGCATGTTTATCTTTGTATATGTATGTATGTTTGTGTGTGTGTATGTATATATGTGTGTGTATATGTGTATGTATATATGTGTGTGTATATGTGTATGTATGTTTGTGTGTGTGTATGTATATATGTGTGTCTGTATATGTGTGTGTATATGTGTATGTATATATGTGTGTGTATATGTGTATGTATGTTTGTGTGTGTGTATGTATATATGTGTGTGTGTATATGTATGTATGTTTGTGTGTGTGTGTGTATATGTGTGTGTATATGTGTATGTATATATGTGTGTGTATATGTGTATGTATGTTTGTGTGTGTGTATGTATATATGTGTGTGTATATGTGTATGTATATATGTGTGTGTATATGTGTATGTATGTTTGTGTGTGTGTATGTATATATGTGTGGGTCTGTATATGTGTGTGTGTGTATATGTATGTATGTTTGTGTGTGTGTATGTATATATGTGTGTGTATATGTGTATGTATATATGTGTGTGTATATGTGTATGTATATATGTGTGTGTATATGTGTATGTATGTTTGTGTGTGTATGTATATATGTGTGTGTCTGTATATGTGTGTGTGTGTATATGTATGTATATATGTGTGTGTCTGTATATGTGTATGTATATATGTGTGTGTATATGTGTATGTATGTTTGTGTGTGTGTATGTATATATGTGTGAGTCTATGTATGTTTGTGTGTGTGTATGTATATATGTGTGTGTCTGTATATGTGTGTGTATATGTGTATGTATATATGTGTGTGTATATGTGTATGTATGTTTGTGTGTGTATGTTTGTGTGTGTATGTATATATGTGTATGTATATATGTGTGTGTGTCTGTATATGTGTATGTATATATGTGTGTGTATATGTATGTATGTTTGTGTGTGTGTATGTATATGTGTGTGTATATGTATGTTTGTGTGTGTGTATGTATATATGTGTGTGTCTGTATATGTGTATGTATATATGTGTGTGTATATGTGTGTGTGTGTATATGTGTATGTATGTTTGTGTGTGTATGTATATGTGTGTGTGTATATGTATGTATGTTTGTGTGTGTATGTATATATGTGTGTGTCTGTATATGTGTGTGTATATGTGTATGTATATATGTGTGTGTATATGTGTATGTATGTTTGTGTGTGTGTGTATATGTGTATGTATATATGTGTGTGTATATGTGTATGTATGTTTGTGTGTGTGTATGTATATATGTGTGGGTCTGTATATGTGTGTGTGTGTGTATATGTATGTATGTTTGTGTGTGTGTATGTATATATGTGTATGTATATAT